>NC_071400.1:85412670-85714232 GCF_022682495.2 Desmodus rotundus
AAAATATTGAGTCTTTGAATCAAAGAACATGATATATCTCTCTCTACTTAATTAAGGTTTTCTTTGATTACCATTATCAGTATTTTATGCTTTTCATCATATGGATCTTGCATATATTTTCTCAGATTCAAATCTAAGCATTTCAAGTTTGGTGCCAATTCAAATGCTATTTTTCCATAAATCTTTAAAAAATTAGAATAGAATTACATTAGCAGAGAATTTCAAAGTTCAATGTTCCAGTATAGCCCTCACCCAGTTCACCCTATTTTTAACAACTAAGGAACCAACATTGTTACATTATTATTAACAAAAAATCCCACTTAATTAGTATTTCATTAATGTCCCTTGTCTCTTTCTGATCCCATCTAAATAGCACAATACATTTAACTGTCCGGTCTCCTTAGGCCCTTCTGGTTCGCAACCATTTTTCAAACTTTCCTTGGTTTTGGTGATCTTCAAATTTTGAGGATCATTAGGTATTCTGTCAAATTTTTCTCAGCTGGCATTATTCTGATATTTTTTATCATAATTAGACTGGCATTGGTAGTTTCAAAAGAATACCACAAAGATAAACTGCTGTTCTCATCATATCTTATCAGGAATACATGCCATCAATGTGATTCATCACTGATGATGTTGACTCTAATCATCTGCCGGAGATAGTGTTTGCCAGATTCCTCCACTATAAAACTGCTTTGTAAATGGTATTTTTAAAATTAAATTTCCAATTTTTCATTACTAGCACATAAAAGTACAATTTATTTTTCCATACTGACCTTTTATCCTGTGACCTCACTTATTAATTCTTTTAGCCTTTTGTAAATTCTGTTGGATATCTAAATGTAGAAATCATGTTGTCTGCAAATAGATAGTTTTATTTTTCATATCCAACCTGTATGTCATTTATGTATACATGTATATATGCATGCATGCACATGTGTATATATATATCTATATGTACTGCCTTATTACATTGGCTAGGACCTAAAATAGTATGTTCAACAGGAGTGGTGAGAATATACATCTTTGCCTTGCCATGTAATCGTAATGAAATTATTCAGTGTTTCATCAGTATTATACTATTTGCAATTTTTAGATACCCTTTATCAGATAGAGGGAGTTCCTTTCTGTAGTTTTCTAAGAGTTTTTATCATAAATGTATGTTGAATTTTGTCCTTTTTTTGCATTTATTGAGACCATTATATTGTTTTGCTTCCTTAGTCTGTGGACATGGTGCATTACATTGATTGTTTTAAACCACTGAGGGATGCTTTCTCAAATATTCTGCCCTCCTCACAGTCTTTCTCTTCCACACCTGGTGAAGTCTCTGGAGAAGTTTATTCAAGTGTATGTGGTCTCACTTTGTGTTAGCAGTTCTCTGGAGCTCTGTAATCTCATGCCAGTTCATAGTTGGCCTTTAGTCAAATATTTTAGTTGAAATCTTTTTAGCTACTTGTATGCCAACCCTATCTTTCTCCTGTTCTGTGTTATTGGTGGGTAAGTGGTCATGCCACATCTCACCATGGAAGTGTCTATTTTTCCAAAGACTGCAGATTTGTTGATTGTTCTGTAACCTCACATCTTTGATGGGTTCAAGAAAATATAGTTGGCACTGCTTTATTTATCCTGGTTATTGTAAAAAATAGAGCCTTTTATATATGGTCTTACCACTACATTCCACACAAACTATTTCACCCAGTGCTTATGGTGAACTAAATAATTTACATATGATTATTCAACCTAAGGCAAGATGGGTTATTTTAAATTTTTTTACCTTAAAAAGAATCAAAGAGCTAACAATAGTGCAAAGTTACCAGACCAAGATCTGAGTGAAGATGGAGACCCTGAGAGATACAGCTGGCATCAGCGTTCTCTGTTATGTTGAGAGCATTTGCCAATCCAAAAGAAATAGTGGCAAGCTTGATATGTGTTTTATGATGACCTGGCAAGGTAAATGAACCAAAGTGGAAGTCTGTGGCCAATAAGAGGAGGAATCTTATGAACTTCCTTACACCCACCCTACGCTTGGAGCTGGAATCCCAAAGAATCCTCATGTAGGATTAAGGGTAAACCTGAAATAAATAAAAGCTCACAGGAATTTCCATTCAGCTTCATGCTTCTGAAGGTGTCAAAAATCCTCAGTCCTTGAACTTAGGTTAAGATGGTCCCTGATTGCTAGCATTTCTGAAATGTCTCATAGAAAGAAAAGGAAATTGTATGTGAAGACAGATAGTATATTGAACCAAAGTTATTTCTATAAGTAATTTTTTAAATACAATAAGCACAGTTAAATGAAACAATTTAACAAGGGGATAAGGCTCAATGAGCAAGAATCAACAGAAATATTAGACAGACAATTGCATGGACTTTAGTTTTGGGAAATATTAGTGCATGTTATGAAAAAATCTATTATGTTTATTATATTTAAGGATATAAAATAATAGATTAAAAATTTCATCAATATATATATGAAGACAGAATATTCTAAGGAGAATGAAATTAACAGAAAACTAGATAGAGCTAGAGACAGAAGTAGTAAATTGGAAATTAGATTAGAAAAAACTATAAAACCTAAGCAAGGAAAGTAAAAAACAAAATCAAAACAGAAAAAATAATGATAAATGTGGAGGACAAAATGAGAAATTGCCTATTATGAATTTAATTAGAATATAAATAAGATAAGGCATGGGAGAATGGAAAGAGTAATATTTGAAGGGATAGGTAAATGTTTTCCAGAATAGATGGAAACTTCAGTTCCCAGATACAAGAATATCAACGAATCTCAACCTAGAGAAATAAAAATATATTTACACATAGTCAACATCACAGTGGACATACAGAATACAAGGAATGAGAAAAATTTAAAAGCAGCCAGAAAAAAGACAGATTTCCTTCAAATAACTTATAGACTACAGACCCATATCTGACTTTACAAATTTTCTTTCCTCTATGAGTTTCTTTTTCCTTCTTCCTTTATTTATTATTTTAGAGAACATTTTTGTCAGGATTTTAAATAGAACAATGAATCTGAAAAAGTCTTTTAAGGTGCTAAAAAAAATCATTAGCTCAGAATTATATTCCCAGTCAAATAATAATGATAAATATCATACTCACAAAATATTTTAATTTAAGCAAAATGGAGACATTTTTTAGACACACCAACACTAAGTGTTGCCAGGCAGAGGATGATCAATAAAGGAAACCCTAAAGGACGCCCTTCAGAGAGGGAAAATGATCCTGAAGGAAAAGAGAGGGATGAAAGAAGAAACACAATGAAAATAAAGTAGTTAATATGTAGATACAAAAAATTAATTTTAGTATCAGTATGTAAAATATATAGATATATAAAATATGTTTTACATGTCTGTAAAGTGTACGCATGTATTTTTATAATTTATAAATGTTTGAAATATATTTATTTTCACACTTAATACAAATGTAAGAAACATATGAAGTGACACTGTGGACTGATGTCTCTGGTTGTTTAAACTTCTAAATTTGGGAGTAGTTTGATATGCAACAACAGGTAACCAAAACAATTAGCATGCATTTATTACCAGCCACCATTTTCTTTCTAAGCACAATTATTTTAATGAGTTAGTATCCTACGGAAAATTTTAAAATTAACTTAAAGACACACAGAGCATTTATGGAGATAAAAATACACTCATTTATTAATTACTCAATTTAAGAAATGAAACATTACAGAAGGTTATAACAACCCCCTGTACATCCCTGTTCAGCCATATTTCCTTCCCTCCCCTCATGAAGTATCTAATATCTTGTAATGATGTTTATTATTCTTAATAATGTCCCATATGTTTATTATTTATGTAGTTGACCACTGAACAATATGGGAGTTAGGGGCGCCAACCCCTGTGCACTTGAAGATATAAGTATAACTTAACTTTGCCCTCCACAGTCACAAATTCCCAACGGTAGATTAAGAATATTGGTTTTGATCCATATTTTGTAGAATCAGTGCATGTGAAACCCAGATATATCAAGGGCCAACTGTATGAGTTATTTATTGAAAAAGAATCTACCTATCAGTCAACCCATGTAGTTCAAACAAGTTGCATTGTTCAGGAGTCTACTGTGTTTTTTCTTAAGCACTATAGACTTATGCACATTTTATTTTCATACAGATGATATTTTACTACGGTTATCAAGAAGCAAACTGTCATTTTTTTGTGCAACACTAGTTTTTAGAGATTCATCTATATTGATACAAGTTACTTTGGCTAAATAATTTTATTCATTTTGGGTTGTTTCCAGTTGTTTGCACTACAATGTCGCTATAAATATTCTTATATCTTATGCATCTAGGAGTGAAAACTCTGGATTGTAGAGTATGCACATATGCTTTTTTAGAGATTATTTTCAAATTGTTTATCAAAAATCACCACTATATTTTTAACACAATAGTCTCAAATTTCTTGAGATTCATTGAGCTTAAAACATAATTATGGAGATATGCTATTCTTTAGAATTTTTCTTTGACAAGGTCAGTATGCAAGTTGTCTCATCTTAACATTTGCCATTAAATGATCAATATTATTATATATTATTTAATATATTTTACTATATTATATAATGTTCATATGTAATATATGAGGTCTGTCCAGAAAAAGTCCAACCACTGTTAATATAATGAAAACAGTTTGCATACCATTGATGCGACCTGACAGCCAAGGAGAGTGGATTGGAATGCACATGTGTGAACAGTGATGACTTCACTGTACTAGTCTGTGGGAGTGGTAGACACCACTGAGTGAGTATGTGCACTGTGCAGCGGCCATCCCATTCAAAATGACTGAGTGAGTAGAGCAACAACTCTTCATCAAATTTTCATTAAGCTTGAACATTCCTCCATGGAAACTAATCGGATGATTCAGAAAGCCACAGCTATGGGCAACTGGTGATTGGCAGCTTCATTATGACAATGCACCAGCTCATGCATCACGTCTCCTACAGGGTTTTTCGGTGAAACATCAAATCACCCAGGTGACTCAGCCCCCTACAGCCCAGATTTGGCACCCTGTGACTTCTGGCTTTTCCCAAAACTAAAATCACCTTTGAAAGGGAAGAGATTTAAGACCCTCGATGAGATTCAGGAAAATACAATGGAGCAGCTGATGGTAATTGGGAGAACTGTGTGAGGTCCCAAGGTGTCTACTTTGAAAGGGGATTGAGGTGTCATTGTCCTATGTACTATGATTCTTGTGTCTTGGATCTCCTTTAATAAATGTCTCTAATTTTCATATTACATGACTGGACACACCTCATATTTTATGTAATTATTTGCATAGGTAGGAGAATAATGGTTCAGAGTGTGAGAGCAAAGTCAAAAATGGTTGAAAGTCATCTCATACACTTAAAATTTGGCTTTCTTAGAGCTACAGATTTTATTCTTCCTGCTCTTCTCTTTCTTCCTTTTAAAAATTCATAATCAAAAACAAAAATAAAAATTTCAAACCTACTCATTTACTTCCCTGCCAGTATATTTACCACTTGCTTATCCTTTTTTAAATCAGAAGATTAATCTTTTCTCCCTGCTTGCCTGTTTGTCCTTTAATGCAATTCTGATATTTTATATAACACTGACTTACAGTTTCTTCATAACTTAGTGTCTTTCTGCAGGACAGAACTCTAAAGAACACAAACAGAGCACCAGAGGACTTTAAAGTGGAGATAAAAAGTTATTTCCCCACAATAATGGTGGAATACGTTTGTACATATTGTATTATTGGTGCTTCTCAATCTACCACCAGAAACCAACAGCAAAATATCTATACACTAGCAGTCTGAATTGTTGCCTGGAGTGCACTATTTGTAAATATGTAATGAAAAAGGAAAAACAATCAAGCTCTAAATTGGATTTCACGTCTGCCTTGATAACACCCTCCTCGTACACAAGGCAGCACCTGAGCTACAGTATTCTACCAATTTAGGTTCCTGACAGTAGGAGAAACATAAACGTGCAGTGAAGCATTCCTTGGCTCCAAATATTTACCCTTCTCTCATTGTTTCAGGAAGAATGCTCTCTAAAACTCCATGAACTCTAACAGTTATATTTTGTATACCTTAACTGCAGACATCATTTGAAGACAGCCCCTCCTTTGTATCAGCTAAAGTTTAAATCAAGTTCTTAGAATTACAAAGCAAATCTAAGGGATTCAAAGATTTATATTTACATGAGAGCAATGTATTCAATTATGGATGATCTTTAGTTTGAAACTAATAGTTTCAATACCAGGTAGTAAAAGTGTGAAAGTCTCCCTAAGGATGAGCCCCCTGGGAGTTTTCATCTCTCAAGATTAGTCCACAATCTATCTACAAGAATTTATCAATTACCCTTTACATCTTCATACAAATTTCAAGTTGTTGCTCCTGCTTCTCGCAAACTCAGATTCTCTGTATTCATCTCTATTTCTAGTTTTTGGACCAGCAGATTGCCCTGTGACCTCAATTCTCTAATGGATCTCAGGTAAGTTGTTGATTTTCACTTTGTTCAACTTTTTGTCAGAATGGGCATTCATGACTTTCTGGCTGTTTATATGTCAGACCAGTAACCAGAAGTCAACATAGTTTATGGGAACAACTTACTGTTTCATACTGAATAACAAGGAATTGTCAATATTTTGGAAAAAAAATGTGTCTTGGAAATATATATATTTCTAATATATTATATATACATATATAATTATATATAATTTATTAATAGTCAATTTTGTAAAGAGCAAATGTAACAATAATTAAATATATATAGTTGTTTGGATCAAAATCCTCATTTTAATTCACAAAACCTAGAATCCCTCAATTTTTGTTTTTGAGTCACCACTGTAAACTACATATAGACTAGATGTTCCACAAAATTGTTCATTTAACATGTGTTAATGCACTAGATTTTAAAAGTAGTTTCACTGTATTATTACATAATAGCCTGGTGGAACAATATGACAATTTTTCACATAAGACATCAGTTAAAGTCTTTGCTCAAGTCATTTTTAGAAAATATTTGTCTTGTCGGGTGGACAAAAATTCTATGGCATTTAAAAATGCCTATACAATTAATTACACATACTTTGTTACAATGTGGTGGATTTTGAAGACAAGTTATTTTAATTGTACAGCAAATTGTGACTAGGAGTGTCATAAGTTGGGCTCCCTGGCAGCTAACTGTGAGTCAAGTTTTTAGCTTACAGGGTTTTTATGCTGGAGTGTCCTTGGAATTAAAAGCTGTGGAAGGGAGAAGAAAACAGGAGTGGAACACATTTTGAGGCAGGCCAATCAAGAGTCTCGGTCCATCCCATGGAGGAGGTTCTGGAATTAAACTACTCCCTCAAAATTGTCCCTCATGGGATCAAAAAACTCGTCCTTTATACCTCCCCACCTCATATTAAGCAATCATTGGATCCGGGCTGTTAGAGAGAGGTGTGACCTTGAACAGGCAGCAGAAAAATAACCTGAAGGGACTGAGAGTAACTGAGGTAACAAGTCAGTCCTTGAAGGAAAGCCACCTGCGTCTCTCTGTCCATCACAACATAGCAATTGGATAAAAAGCACCTTTCAATAACTGATAGATTTAGTATTATTTGAGGTTAAATGACAATCAAGGAATTAAGAGACCTTTATTTTAAAACCTAAACATATATTCACATATATGTGGGATTAACTAATTTATAAATAGCAGATATTACTCTTACAGGGGATTTTTCTTAAGGAGTGCATTACAAATAAAAGAACAGTCAAGAAATTAAAAACAGAATATAAACCCAGTAGTGCAGTAGCCCTGGAAAGATTGCTTTTATAAAGTGGTGCTCTTTTTATTTTAGGAAAATTGAAGATCAAGGCTTTTTAAACTTGATGACACCTTGCTAAAATTTACTGTATGTGTTATTGCTTTTATAGTCAAAGTCAGAGAATACTATTTGAGTTTTTAAAAAATGATCTTTGCTCAACATTTTTATTACATATTATGGTATGTATGAAATTGCTGTGTACCTAAGAACTCCCCAAGAAGGTGGGTCAAACTAGGTTGGGAAGCAGCTATAGGGACAGTATATGTTAAAAAGTTAATTTGAAGAGAAACAACAGTGTAGTTGAGAATGACCAGGATGTTTATTGAGATGAAGGTTGAACCAAGGATTAGCAGTTGTTTTAAGGCCAGGATCTTTAAACATATGGGGGGGAGAGTAGGAACAAGGGTTAAAAGTACTAGAGCCCTGGGCAGTGTGGTGTGGATTAGTTGATTGGAGCAGAGTGTCCACCCTTAAACTGAAAGGTTGTAGGTTCGATTCCACATCAGGGCACATACCTAGGTTGTGGGTTAGGTCCCTGGTCAGGGCACATGCGGGAGGCAACCAATCAATGTTTCTCACATAGATGTTTCTCTCTCTCCCTCTTTTCCCCTCTCTCTAAAACAAATCATTAAGCATGTCCTCAGGTGAGGATTAGAACAAAGTACTATTGTAGAAAGGCAGATGGATTACCTACTTAAGGATAATCATCTAGGTTGAAAATATGTGATGATGCACTGACTTTGTTCTATTCACAAGAGAATATGCTATAGGAAATAAAATTTCTTAAATCTACTTAGTATGTTTTCCTTACTTCACTCAATGTAATATTTATTGTTTTCCACTATACTTTGAAATGTTGTGAACATTTTGAATTTATTCTTTCATTCCGCAACTAAATGTATGTAGAATTCAGTGAAAAATGTCTGATATATATATATATATATATATATATATATATATACACACACATACATAAATTGCCTATTAATTTGCCATACCATTGAACTTATTTGTTCTAAAGTCAACTGTACTTTTCTCCTCCCCTGGTTGCTTTCACATTTATAAAAATAGCAAGAAAATTATGCTCTCCATTATGTTAAGTGAAATAAGACAGACAGTGAGGGACAAATACCATATGATCTCACCTTTAACTGGAACATAATCAACAAAAGAAAAAAGCAAACAAAATATAGCCAGAGACATTGAAGTTAAGAACAATCTAACAATGGGCAGGGGGGAGTGGGGACGGGACAGTGAGGAGAGGGGATTACAGGAACTACTATAAAGGACACATGGACAAAATCAAGGGGGAGGGTGGAGGTGGGGGAGGGAGGGGGTTCAGCTGAGGTGGGGTGGAGGGATGGGGAGAAAAGGCACACAACTGTAATTGAATAACAAAAAAAATTTTTTTTTAAATTATGCTCTCAGACATTTCTAGTATGATGTATACCTTTACTAGTGGATTGTGTATCAAGCAATTAAGAATAGACATTATTTAAAATTCTACAATATCCTTTCTTAATTTTCTTTTGTCAAAAAATTAATTTATAAAGCTTTCAAATGTACTAATTCTCAGTATTTTGTAGTGCCTTTGAATTTAAGGTCATCTGTGTAAATTTAATTGTTTCATACTGGAAATATGAGCAATAATAGATATAATTTAAAAATATTTTGTAGCAATATAAAAAAATAGGACACATGTCCATATAATGTCCTGGGTTAAAGGTGATGATTAATTATAATGGTATCTTGTTAGACCATGGAGAATGCAACTTTCATTTTAGGAATTTTTATGAAGTTCTAAACCAGCTCTGCTCAAGTATTATTGTCTACTGATTTTTCTAAGTGGACTGGATATACAAATAGCTACTCTTAAGATTTGTAGAAAAGAAGGAATATACTTATGTCTACAAATTTTGAACTCCCTTTCCCCCCAACCCCCCAAAATGATTAAAGTATTTTGATTAATTATATACATCAAAATTTTAGAAAAAAAATATCCTTCTATAAAATAGCATCGATTATTAAAACACTTCCTTAAGGAAGCAGAGTTTGCACTTAAAATGTATAACATGTAACTTTTATTTCCTAACCTAATCTTAGGTATATGAAGTAATACAATAATATCATAAAACAAAATAAGCTTAATAGATTTTATTTGTTGGTTGTTTCAGTTTGGATAAATGTTTCAAATGTACACTGGGAAAACACAATAAGCTTTTTATTGAAAGGTTTGTAAAAAGTAGAATAATATGCAGAATATTACTTGGCCTATTAATATATTAGGTGTTTCTCATTTAGTTTAGTTTCCAAAATATTTGTGGCAAAATGGATACTACTGACCTCCTGATATTGATTTCCATTGTGTTACTATGGAGTATAAACTTCTCAGTAAATTAAGCATATTGTAATTTCTGTCAAAATAAAATCGGTTTCTTAAAAAAAATTGAAAGGTAAGTTTAGTCAAAGATGCAGAATTCAATTAAATCGAAGTAACAGTGATTTTAGTTAGATATAATCTCACCAAGGACTTCTAGAAAATTCTAAAATTGCTTTAGGGTTTCGATATCCTAGTCTGCGAAGCATGAAGATAACATATACCTTTCCTGTGCATTCAAGGAACTTAAAGGATTGCTTTTGGCTATAAACCTACATACTTCCAAACCTCATTTATATTTTGAATTTTAGTTTTTCACAGTATACTGTCATGGTGGCTTTATTTTAACTGTTGATCTGGAAGAGAATAGAGGATAAATTTAATGCACTTGATGGAACCATAGGCATTATTTTAAAATTATTAAAGTTCACAATCACTGTGCTCATTCCCCTAAATGAACTCCATGCATCTTATTCTTCTGCTTCTCTTTAAGCTTGATTACATCTCTGCTCAATTACAGAAATGAGCTTTTAATTGGACTTCCTTAATTGGAAGTTTGTGGGTTGCAGAGCACAACTGCTCACTTGCTCCTTAAGAGTCAGTTAGGTCTGATGTGAATACAGCAGGAAGAATGAGGGTGTTTGAAGAGGTCTCTGCAAAGAAGATGTGATCCCTGCTGCAGGCCTCTAAATTACAAAGGATGGATCCACAGTGATTGGCCATGTCCAACCCTGTGATTTTATGTGTCTTGTTGGTGTCTGGTGGTAATTACAATATATTTCTAAATGTAAATGCTTTGAGTTACCTTCATTAAAAAATAATGTCATTATGATTTATTAAAAATTGAAGCCACTAATTTGTATAGAATCAAATACTAAAAAATTATAACAATTTTACAAAGATAGAATCATAGTATATGTGCTTTTTATATTATAAACTAGTATATTTATTTTTATGGAATAGCAGAGCTTCAGATAAATATTTATTTTAACAATCCCAATGATATGATTAAATTAAAAATAGATTTTGAAAAACACTAAGAGCTTCAAGCCATTTTGGTGTTAATACATGTTTATGTTTCAAATCTACATGACACATTTTGACACCTTTCTGTGATGTTTGAGAAAATTGGTACTCAACCATTTATTCCAACTTTCCCTTCATTATCCTCAGCTTTTATTCACTTATAATACTTTGACTAAAGTTTTATAACATTTATATACTCTTCTCTAACTCTAAACTTACAATAGCATCACTTCTCTAAATTTAAATGGATTTCTTTCTCATCACCAGGTTTATTCTGTTTATATCATTCCTGATTTATTTATTTTAAATCACATAACTAATTAGTTATACTTCATGATCAAGTAGTTTTCATTTGTGAGTTTGATTTATAAGAAGGAACCTATCTTTTCTGGGTATTATATGCCTTAGAATATCTTCTATTGTGTTTTCACTTCAAGAAACACTTGGCTGGGTTTAAAATTCTTGAAACAGCCTCTCCCACAAAAAATGGGGTAACTTTTCTGCATAATCTTCTTGAGATGAATGTTGATTTGTAAAGAGACTGAGGTCAATACACTTTCCACCACCTTGTGCCTGATTAGCTTTGCCTCTACCAGTGATAATTTATATAGTTTTAATGAACTTAATATTCAGTAGTTTATCACCACATGCATTCAGCATTTTATTTTGGTTGTCCTACAGTGTGCTCTTTTGGTGTACATGTTAAGATCTTCATTTCAATGGTGGTATCTTCTATTTTAGGTTTAAACACTTTTTATATTTAATTTTATTCCATATGTACCATTCCTGTTATCCTTGATTAATTTTCTGGTCTTTTCAGTTTTGTTTTGGTAATAATCACAAGCTTGCTAGACATAGTCGTCATTTAGTTTTCAGTCATGCCTCTTTTGTGTGTTGATCCTAATGTCTTTAACCTCTGGATTTTTCCCCTGGCTTCCTAGAGCCCCAGCAACTCAAAATTTATTTACTTCTCTCTACTGAAGTCTTTATCATATTCTTTAAAAGCTTTACACAGAACATTAAGTGGTTTTCTGTTGTTTTGAGGAAAAAATACCTTGTCACTAATTTCTTTAAGATGATGAAAAATTACTTGTTGTAATGCTTTTTAAAAATGGTATTGTTTTCTTTTGTTGTACATTCTTTGTTTAATGCATATGTATATGTGTTTTTTATACAATTCACATTGGTTTCATTATTATTATTCAATTTAAATGGGAATGGCTACTAACTAAATTTTTTTGTGCACATTGTCCTGGAAGTAATAATTTCTTATGGAGTTTGGCCTTTAGAGAATATTATGAACTTTTCACAAGCATTTGCAGGAAATATGTCTAACTTAAGGACATTTGTATGTGGAGAGGAATATTTAATACTACTTTTCTGAAACTCAATAAAGTTATAATTCCATAAATCAATGAAAAAATTAAATATTCTTCTACAAACAATATCATTAAACTAAATAAAGTACATCAGGTATTTGCTACATATTTAAACGTTTATTATAAATTAAGTCAAATGCTCTTAAAAGTATCAATGCAAAGATAAGTCCAATATCTCAAAGATCCTCAGTTCCTTCTAATATCTTCATCATATGCAAATGATTAACTATGATAACAAGTTATTACTATGTATATCATTAAACCAGTAGTAACATTGAAGTATTAACATTGCAGATTTGTGCTATTTCTTTATTAACTTTCTACATGTCTAGTTCTACCTGAGAGTCCAGAAACACTAGCAGATCTCAAAGAAAATGAGCATTGTGTCAGATCAGCCAAGCTCATGGATTCTGGCCAAGACATAGTGTCTAATTTTATCTATGAAAGAGATTCAAACTTGAGCCAAAATAAGCTGGCTGGATCCCTCCATAGAGTTAAGATTCATTGTTAATTTAATTAGAATATACAAATCCATGCATGATCTCAGATTGTGGTGTCTCTCTCTACTCACATTCCCATCAAGTTTTGATCTGGGAATATGCTTTCTTATTTTAAAAGTTACTTCATAATACCTTATAGGAATTTATTATTCAATAATAGGTTACCTAAATACGTCTGCTTCAAGAAAAGCAGGCATTAATTATGTCTATGTGGTCAGTTCCTTTCTCTGGATTTTTACCTAATCTATCATCTTGTAACTCATTGCTGTCCTCTCATATGTCACGTCAATGTGTGGGAACACCAGTGCTGATTATTTCTCCCAATTTTATACAATGTCTAACTTCTGGGAATTACGTGGCCTTCTTATAGTTCCTTCTAGCCAGTGGCCCTTAAGGGAGATACAAATCTATATTTTAACCCATAATTAAAAAGAAAAGAAAAAATACAAATTCCCAATAGGTTGTCTTTGTATTTAAGAATAACTTGTTAGAGTCATCTACTTTTACATTAACAATTAACTTTTATACATTTTAATTAACTTTTCCATTTGCAAGTATCCTATGTACCCAGGCTTTTCACAGATAAAACAAGTTTCTAATAATTATAATCATTTTTCTTTTTGATTTTTTAGTTTTAACAACTTGACCAATGAGAGCTTTTATAGGTCAAGGCTTTGAGACCTGAACCCTACTGTAGATCTATTGCAAAGGCATCTTGCCTGTCTGGCAACAAGGTCTTCTAATCCATTATTGATTTTTTTTCCTGCCTCAAGGCATTAAATCAATTACTTCTCCCAAATGCATAATTATTTTGAATTGAGAAAGACTTTTGGAACTGTAACAATTGGGATTATATTCAGATGCTGGTAACAAGGTCTAGTAATGACGTTTATTTAACCAAGTTAGGGATTTCTTTTTCTTATTCTCAGGAAGAGTTTCAGAAGTCGGCAGTGCAATATTAGTTATAATATTAAATAGTTTTGCCTTCTTGTCATGCTCATGTCTGTGTTTTGACAAATTCATTGGAAAGTATCCCTGAGCAAGAATACGCTTAGCTAAGTATCTTTTAAAATACATTCAATAATTATAACAATTACTCAAAAATTTTAAAAGCCCATGTATTTCTTTTAATTCTATCATATTCCTTAATAGTGTCAATGCATGTATGCTAGTACAGAGGCTTGTTTTTGTCTACCATTATTGACATATAATGACATAAAACATCATGTAAGTTAAAGGTGTACAATGTGATGATCTCATATAAAAATATATGATGAAGTCTGCCCAGAAAGTATGAAGCCATGTGCTATGAAAAAATAGAGACATTTATTGAAGAGATACAAGGTACAAGAAACATTGTACACAGGACAATGATACCTCAGTCCCCTTCAAAGTTGGCACCCTGGGACCTCATACAGTTCTCCCAATTGCCATCAGCTGTATTTTCCTGAATCTCATCGACAGTCTGAAATCTCTTCCTTTTCAAAGGTGATTTTAGTTTTGGGAAAAGCAGAGTCACAGGGCACCAAATCTGGGCTGTAGCAGGGCTGAGTCACCTGGGTGATTTGACATTTCACCAAAAAACTCTACATGAGACATGATGCATGAGTGGGCACATTGTCGTGACAAAGATGCCAATCACCAGTTGTCCATAGCTGCAGCCATTTTTGTGGTATTGCATCTCTGAACCGAAGGAGAACATTGAGGTAGTACTCCATATAAATTGTTTGGCCTGGAGGGGCATACTCGTGAGGGACAACACCTTCCCAATCAAAAAACACAGTTAACATGGTCTTGATCTTGCTGTGACTTTGTTGTGCCTTCTTTGGGTGTGGAGAACCAGGCGACTTCCATTGGGATGACTGAGACTTTGCTTCCATATCATTGACGTAGATGCACTATTCACCTCCAGTTATGACCTTTTTCAGAGGAAATCTGGTTCATTGGTAGCTGCTTGAATCAAGTCATAGCAACTGCAGCACCATGTTCCTTCTGCTGTGGTAGTAGAAGCCACAAAACAAATTTTGCAACATGTTTCATGCCAAGATCCTATGCAAAAATCCCAAAGTAGTTTTTGGAATCCTCAGATAAGCTTCTAGTTATCACACTGTCAGTCACTGATCTTTGTTGATAGCAGACCATACACATTCAACACACTCAGGTGTTCTGCTTATTGCAGGCCTTCCATAAAGTGGATCACTTCCAACAGATTCTTGACCATCTTTGAAGCATTTGTGCTACACTTTTATTTGTGCTGCCCTTATCCCCAAAAGCCTTCTGAATCATCCAAATAGTTTCCACAGAGGAATGTTCAAGCTTCATGTAAAATTTGATGCAGACTCTTTGATCTATTTGCTTATTCATTTTAAATAAGACAGCCACACAGTACACATGCTCACTCAATGGCATCTACCACCCCCATGGACTAGTACAGTGAAGTTGTCACTGTTTATGCATGTGCATTCCAGTCCACTCTCCTTGGCTGCCAGGTTACATTGATGTCACACAAACTGTTCTTGTTATATTAACAATGGCTGTACTTTTTCTGGACAGACCTCATCATATAATATGAAATGGTTACCACAATATGGTTAACACATCTATCACCTCAACATAATTACAATTTTTTTATTTGTGACAAGAACATGCAAGATCTATTTTCTTAGCCACTTTCAGGTATATACTACACTATAGTCATTCTGCTGTGCATTAGATGCCTAGAAATTATTCATTCTTTAACAGGAAGTTTGTAACATTTGGCAAGTATCTCCCCATTTCCCTGACCCCCAGCACCTTCAGCCACTGTTTTACTTTCTATTTCTATGAGTTTGGTGTTTTTATTTTTCAATAACACGTATAGTATTTGTCTTTCTCTCTCTGACTTATTTCACCTTGCAGAAGACGCTCAAGGTCTACTCATGTTCTTACCAATGGCAGGACTGTTTTTTTGAGCCAAATAATATCCATTGTACATGTATGTATACTTTCTTCAATGGTACAACACTTTATGAAGAAAGTGTATCACCTAACAGACCTAGAAGAGAAGTTGGAAGCGACAATAATAATAATGATAATAAACTAATAGCAAACAAATAAGGAAAATATAATTTGGAAAAATAGTAGCAAAAATTGTTGATTAAAAATAGTTTTATAATTGCTGAGCTTTACTAGTCTTGACTAATCATGAGAAACTTTATCATGTTGGATATATAAATAATTTGTTTTTGAAATATATTTGAAAATTATTTAATATCTGAGTTATATGAAGTTAATTTCGTTTAAAAAGAAAAATAAGCTTTGCCATTGGATATATTTTTGTATTTGCTTTAAGCAAGAGTTAAAATATATTAATCATTTTATCCATTGCTGTGTGTTAGGCAGAATAATGTCTCCCAAGTGTAACCAAGTTCTAGTTCCTGGAACCTATAAATTTGTGACCTTAAATGGCAAAGAAGACTTTGCAGATGTGATTTAGTTAAAGATTTTGAGATAAGATAATCACTCCAGATTGTCTGGGTGGGGCCAGTGTAATCACAAGACTCCTTATAAATGTAAGATGGAGGCAGGAGAGTCAGTGTCAGAAAGAGATTTAAACATATTAAACTGGTAAGTGCCCATCAGTAGACAAGTGGATCAAAAACTATGGTACATTTACGCAATGGAATACTACACAGCGGAAAGAAGGAAGGAACCCCTACCCTTTGCAACAGCATGGATGGACCTGGAGAAAATTATGCTAAATGCCTTAAGCCGGTCAGTGAAAGACAAATACCGTACAATCTCACATATATGGAATCTAATTAACAAAACTAACTAACAAAATAGAAACAGAAGCATAGATGTGTAGAACAGACTGACAGCTGCTAGAGGGGAGTGGGATGAAATAAGGTGAAGGGATTCATCAAAGAACATATATGTATGACCCATGGACATAGGCAATGGTAATGGGATTGCCTGAGTGGGGACTGGATGGAGGTGGGCAAAGAGGGAAAAAGGTGGGACAACTGTAATAGCATAAATAATAAAATACAATTAAAATTGAAGAAAGGTATCGAACTGCTAGATATGAAGATGAGGAAGGGGCCATAAGCCAAGGAATGCAGATAACCTCTAGTTCCTGGAGAAGGCCAGGAAGTGATTCTTCCATAGAATTCCCAGAAAGAAAACAGCCTGGCTGACACCTAGATTTTAGTTTATTAGGACCCACTTCAGACCTAACCAGCCAAACATTTATCATTTCATTAATAACAATGGCAAAACTTCAGGTAATTTATTCACTTGCCTTAATGAAAAGGAATAAATATGTATTAATTAGTGCAATATTTTCCACAATGTCCAACTAAGACACCTTAAAATATTTTTAGTTTAAAGTAAACATAGTATATTATTAATTTTCAATTAAATATGTCACATTCCCAGTTTATTAAAAGTTTATCAATACTCTAAGTGTACGTTAACTCTATTCCAGTTGACATATATGAGAAAATCAGAGTTGTGTAATAAAGAAGAAAGTAACCTTTTGTTACATGTTTTGAATTTTCTAAAATTACACTCTTCAAACAATTTTGATACTGCTCTTATCTCTCATATCTATGTACTAAAATGCACATACTATGTGTCACTTCTCTGCAGTTCCCTCTAGGTGCCACCTTTAAACTGGATTTATGCTTAGATCTGGTATTTAGGTCATATTTACCTATATGACCATACAGGTATCCATAATGACTGGTTATTGCCTATGCCATAATGGCTGTTAAATATTTTGAATGTCACCATTCTTAAACCTGTATATTTAAAGACAGAAAAGAAGATTTATATACCTAGTTATTTCTCCAACCCAGGGTATTGTAATCATTTTAATTGCAGTGGTACAATGAAGCCTACTTATATTCCATTCTCTAAAATTGTCAAAAGGCACTGGATACCTGAAGACTATATCATCTTCAACTGCTCTGCCATGTGACCTGGTTTTAGCAGTCATTGCTATTCTGATCAGGTTAAACTATTTCATGGGGAAAATTGTTCAGTAACGAATTTAGAGCATGTACAAGAGTAGGCTGAAAAGTGGAGGACCACTACAGTGGCCAAGATGATTATGAAAAGCAATGATTAAATCCCAGAGGAACATAAATGCTTGTTTATGAAGAAATTTTGTTTCTCTGATAATGACAAAGAAAAGTTACATAAAATATGCAAATGATAGTTTTGACTAACTGATTATGGAAATGAAATGATTACAACCCAGTTGAAAAAACTAATTCTTTATAAAAGAGTATCATGTCTCTGATGATGCTGAAAGAACAAATTTTGATATAAAGTGCACCAAGGAAAGTTTTGATGCAGAATTGAATTTTCAAGTCACTGACAAGAATCTCATTTTAAAATTTTGGCTTAAATGCAGGTTATCAATCCAAAATTTTGTTTCCCTACAATTCTATATAACTATCCAAAGTGTTAGTTAAGAAGTTTAGAGTTTCTGCAGCATTTAAATTGTTTGTACATGGTATCTGGTCCTTTGACATGTGATCCTACTATACCTTTTGAAATGCCTAGTAAGGAGTGTACGTGCCATATGGTCTTTTTTTACCCACCCACACATAAACACACATATCGCTATTATACACATAGAGACATATACACAGACATATCATAGAGCTTGGTATTTGTCCTTGTGAGTTCCTAAGATGCAATATACAACACATCTTGTCAACCAAAGGAGTGATCTCCCTTTTTCTTTTTTGTGAATAGATAGTAGAAATAAGTATCAGTAAATGATAAGTTGTTGGGCTTTATTTTCCCCTATACTATATTTTATTTAGTATTAATTCCATATAGTCTTATGGAATACATCATGAATTGCATAAAACAGAACCAAAAGAGAACCAGCTTGAAATTTTCACTATTAAAACATTAACACATTAACATTTTCTGTAAGTTTAATAGAAATGTTCTTAGATTGTTTCATTCAACCCCATCACCTAAGTACAGATTCAGTGGCTTTGCTTCTGTTGATTCTCCAAAAGAGCACCAGAAAACTTGTTAATCAAGGAAAGCAAACTTAATTAGATTTACTTCAGTAAAGAAGGACACTACCTTGACACAGTCTTAATATTATATAAGTCTAAGGTGTCAGGAAAGAATATTTATATGATTTTGGGGTCTGGAATCATGTTAACATGGGTCTTCCAAGGCAGGAAACTGATGGAGATTGGCAGAATCTGACTGGAACTTAGAAATGATGAACACCATTAGGCGAGCATCTTGACATGAGTCTTGATGAGTGGACTCTTGGATGATAAGTGAGCTGTTTGCTAATGTGAGCAATCAATTGTCCTCAAAAAAGATCCATTTATCCCAATGAATAAACTGTTTGCCTGGAAAAAAAACTGGTTTTTTAAACAATTTTTGAAGCAAAAATTGAAGTAGTGTATAGGTTTAAAAGTTTTGTCTTCCAAGACAAGACGTTCCAGAGAACAAATATTGAAATCATGTTGGCAAAAGTGGCCACAGTTCTTAGTCTTTGATGTTAAACTATGTTGACATATACATGGTTTCAATTCTCTCTAAAAATTTATCATAGCAAGTATCTAGAGTCTCCCATTGCACAATACAAGTGTCCTCGGACAACTAAGCAAAGCTTACTGTCACTGCTAACAATATCCTGAGCCATTCAACCTCTAAGATACTGATGAAAACAGAACGAATTTGTTTTGGGAGGGAGGCAAAGATACACTAGCTTGAGAATGTGACATGAGTTCTTATTCAAGGAAAGAATCGATGATTAGCAGTTGAATGATCAGCTTCTACATAGATACTGTATATTAAACTCTGCTCCATGAGATATTCCATTTTATTTCTATTTATCTATATTTTTCATTGCCTTTTCTTCTGCAGCATCCCCAGAATCAACAACCACGTTTCTGTACACACTTCTAACAACCCCCAACACTAGTTCCTCTTCTCTGAAATCTTTCCCTGGGCCCTATCCCACATACACTCTCTATTTCTTCATCCACATTCCCTCTTCCTTTTATTTCCCTGTTTCCCTTACATAATAAATTATAATGGCATTTGGTCCCAAAGACCAAATTTTTAGAAACTAAGAAAGTTTCTCTTCCTTATCTGTGGTGATACGGGTTTATTTAATCTTCCAAATACTTTCTAAAGATAGGAGATGACAATTTTACCTCTTCTTCTATTGTATAAAATAAAAAGAAAACCAAAACATTCAGTTTCCATGATAACACAGCCTGAGTATTCACATTTGCAAATTTTGTTGGTACCCTGAGAACTAAGGCTTGTAAGAGTTGATATTCTGAATTTCTGAGTGCTGTAAAAGTGTTTGTTGTAAACAGTGTCTTTACTTCATCATCACCAGTATTTAAAGTTAGTTAATAAAACAGAAAGAAAAAGGTAAAAATGATAGAATTGTTGGATGTGAAATGGTCATCAAGGTGTACATCTGAGAAGAAAAGAAAATGTAACTTTTAGCAGATACTAGTTATATTCCAATCAATGCAAATACTGTGATATAATCGATGGGTATTTATGAAGCAAATACAATAAAAATTTATGAGGCTTCCCAGGAAATTGATGACTATCAGGAAGAGTAAATCCCATTTTGTCATCAATTTATCAGGAAATGACCTACATGAAGGTCATGTATACTTTAATCCACTTATTTTGTACCCATTCATAAGGTTTACTCTGAAAGACTCAATTGAGCTTCTCCTAAGGATAGTTTTTAATTATGAGCAAAATTGCTACAATGCCAACACTGTAATTGGTTTTGATAAACTATGACTGATTCTATTAGGCTGATATATTACTTCTTCATGAATTTTAAATTAGTTTTATTTTAAAGATAGTAAACTTCAATAAAAATCATGATTTTCCACATGTCATAAATGTATGTGAAAGCTGGGCAAATTTCCCATGGAAAGAATGAATATTAATTTATTGAACATTAGTATGAATAGCATTAAATTTAATCTATTTTATTGACATTTTACAGAGAAATAAAACATAAGAAATATTGATAGTCATCCTTAAAAATCTATAATTAAACACAGCTATTCACCTGAATTTTAAAAAAAATAGTTCTGAAAATATTATTTGTGATCCTAAAAAATTTGCAGAGGATCATCTTTATTTAATTAGGGCAATCCTATCTTCTATATGATTCTCGCTCTTGATTGTGAGATGATAAAAGCATACCCATTTTTAGGCTCTGGCTAGTGTAGCTCAGTGGATTGAGCGTGGGCCCGTGAACCAAATGGTCACCAGTTCAATTCCCAGTCAGGGCACATGCCTGGGTTTCGGGCCAGGTCTCCAGTAGGGGGCAGGTGAGAGGCAACCACACATTGATATTTCTCTCCCTCTCTTTCTCCTTCCCTTCCCCTCTCTCTAAAAAAAAAAAAAAAGTATACCCATTTTTACTTCCCAACCACCCCAAGCTTCAAGTTCCTATCAAGTTCTTGATTCCTATCAAGTTCTAGAACTAGCTTAGCCTGTTAACTACTGTATTAGTTTCCTACTGATGCATAACAAATTACCAAATATACAGTGGCTTAAAGCAACACACATTTATTATCTCACAGTTTCTGTGGGCCAAGAGTCTGGGCAGGGCTTGGCACAGTCCTCTAGCTGCAATCAAGATATTAGCTGGCTGGAGTCTTATTGAACAACTGACTAGAGAAGAATGTGCTTTCAAGCTTATTCAGGCTGTTGACAGAATTAATTTGCTTATTGCTGTGTGACTAAGATTTTTGGCTGTCTACTGGCTATTGGCTGGAGGACAGCCACACTTCCCTGACACATTGCCCCTTTCATAGGTTGTCTATAGCATGGCTGTTTGCTTCTTTACGGCCACCAAGAGAACCTCTCTCTCTCTCTCTCTCTTTCTTTCTTTCTTTCTCTCTCTCTCTCCCCGCCCCCCACCTCATCTGCTATGACAGATTCAAAAAACAACATCATGGGAGTGACATCCTATCACCTTTGTCACATTGTATTGGTTAGAATCAAGTCACAGCTTCTGCCTGCACTCAAAAGGAGAGGGTTTTATAAGAGTGTGAGTCATTGGGGTTCACTTTGGAGTGTCTGTCACACTTCTCATCCCTCAAATCAACTGTGAAGACACTATAGAGATAAAAAGGGAGCATTGATCTGAGCAAAAATAACACCACCAGATAAAGTTGGGAAACCCCTGGGGAGGCATAGGCTTCCTTGAGCAGTGTGCATGTTTACCAGGAGTGCTGCAGCTTGGGCAGAGGGAGCAATAAAAACAAAAAAGTTGGAAGTAGTATGTTAACTTCTGTTTTGCCTCTCTCCTTTACCTAGAACAACTGTCACCAGCCCTTAGCTAAGAATTCTGCAGCAATACAATAGACCACCAGTGTAGAAAATAACAGTATAGAACAAAAATCCTGCAAAGATGAATTCAAAATAACCAGACACTTATGGGAGTTTTCCCTATGCCCTCACAGTCCAAATCTAAAGGCCTGTGGATTATAACCTAGGGGAATCGTCTCCACCTAATTCTGCTTTGTCTGAAGAATTTAAATGAAATTGTGGCCACAGGGGTTATTTTGTTGAGTGGCAGAAATCAAGAGCGACATACAGTGCTTCCGGGTTCCAGATATTCTGCCTCTGTAAATTCACCCCAAGAATCAGTCCAAGACCTTGACTTTGACTTTATTCCATTACCAAGCAGAATACCTGATATCACCAGGATAGATGAGCTCTTATACCAAATATATCAGACACCCAGGGTGCAATCACCTCAAAAAGCAGGCAACAGACCAATCCAGAGATATCATCTGAAATAGAACAGAAGCACCCAAAATTTAAGTACACTGAAATAGTTGAGATGTTATAAGCAAAAAAAAAAAAAGTCATTAACAGTAAAACTTCAAATGCAAACAGAAGCATTTGAAATAAAATTTACAATATTTGAAATAATAAAATAATTGATTAAATAGTAAGGTAGATACATGTGAAGAATTACTTAATGAGTTGAGAGATGAGGTTGATGACAACCTCCTAGACAACAGCTTGAAAGGAAAAATAAGTCAAAATATAAGACTAATACTGAGAGTGAAGTAGGATAGCGGTATGAGTTACAAAAATTTTTAAAAAAGAAATATTGTTTTAACAACTAATGTTTAAAAATTCCATAGAATTTAAGAAAAACAAATCAAAACTTTAGATTTACGGTATTTTTCAGGAGCTAAGGGAGAAAATCCATACCTAGACATATTATAGTAATATTCAAGTACACCAATGACAGAAATTTTACATGATGCTAGGGTAAAAAGAAATAAGCTACACAGAAATAAGGATGAACCATTATGTCAGAATTATCAACAGCAAAATGAAGCAGAAAAATGAAATAATGTTATAAAACAATTAAAGAAAAATATGTTTAGGTCAAGAATGCAATATTGAAACTCATATTCATTCAAATATGAGAGCATAATAAAAATAATTTTCAAAAATGATGTCAGAATGTTTGACAAGAAAGAAAGGTATAGATGCGCTAGGAAAAGTTTTGAGAAACTAATCCAGAAATACAATTCAATATGTAAAAGATATAAGAATGGTACAATCCTTTAGTAGACTTTTTGTGATCTTAAAAATAAATAAAAGCTAATATTTCTCAAAGAGATAAAAATGATGTTTATAATATTAACGTACAAACAAAACTCCAGACAAGATAATGAAAGATTGTAAAAGTAAGTGTATAAGGGGCATATTTAAATACTTGCCTCTTAAATATCTAATTGATAAGGAATAAATATTTATAGGCTTAAAAGTTCAAAATATAAAGATTTTCATTTTGATGCAAGTTTGGATGTAGAAAGTCACAGGGCAATATTGCCCTCACCCTAAGAACCAGAAACTGAAGACGCAAAGAAACTTCCAAGAACTAAGCTCCAGAGAGTAAAAATCCCATCACAGAAAAAAGACATGGTTTTTCCCATGCCTCCTGGAATGGGAGAAGTGGAATCCATCATTGTTACTAGGTGCTGGTGAGAAACTAGCTCAATTTTTAGTGAGCTTTTAATGATGGGTTATAAGAGATTCAAATGTGGAGCTTCCCCAGCTGCAGAGCAAATATACACCAATCTGCCACCTCTTTCCCTGAGGTGCTCAGTGAATGCTCAGTGGAGTTCACTATATACTAACGCAATTTAGAAAATATATTAAATTGATCAATTGCTAGAAAAGTATACACACACAGGTAGGTGGATAGATTGGTTGATCACCATACAGCTTCAGAAAGTGAATATGATCAATATCTTTGAAATCCCACTGTGGATTTTACAGTTTCATAATGTGTCATTCATTTTGCAAGATTTTAAACCTTTATATAAATGAAGTTGCATAGTTATTTTCCTGTAACTTTAAAAATGCAATAATATCGTCCCTCTTTTTGATTAATCATTTTTCACTCATGGTCATATGGTTTTCAGTTGAGAATGTGTTTATCCATTTTCCTGGTGATGGGCATCTGGATTGTTGTAGGTTGCCTGCTATTATAAACTATGCTACTTTGAAAATGTTTACTTTTTCCTTTGTGCAAATATGCAAATGTTTATCTAGATTATAGATGCACAAACTTGGAACAGCAAATATTCAAACAGTTTTATAAGTATGTATACCAATTTATGAGAGACTAATGGCCAATATTTTTGCAATGCAAGACACCGCCAAAGTTTTATTAAGGTTTTACATTCTTATAAAATTTTTTCTTATAGTATTTTAAAAGAAATTTTCAGTCCCTGATTATTAACAGAGTTGAACATATTTTCATATAGTTTCTATAAAAGTATATGTAATGTTTTCCAGGAACTGTCTACTAAATTTTTAAAAATATTTTAGGAGATATATTTTGTTATTGTTGTTTTGCTGGAATTCAATATATGTTTCTAAATTTAAAATATATTTTATTATGTGTGTTACAAGTACCTTTTTCCATTTTTGGCCTTGCTTTTAAACTGTACCAAGCTTTTTTATTATTGTGGTAAAAAAACATTAAATTTACCATCTTAACTATTTTTAAGTATACATTTCAGTAGTGTTAAGTATTTTCACAATGTTATGCCACTGATTCCTAGAACTTTTTTTTTATCTTGCAAAACTGAAACTCTATACCTGTTAAACACTAATTTGCTTTCCCCCAGCTATTGGCAACCACCATTCTACTTTATTTTTTTATGACTTTGACTACTTTGGAAACTTTCTGTGACTGGAATCAGTATTTGTCCTTTTGCAACTGGCTTATTTAACTTAGCATAATGTCATTGGGGTTCATTCATATTTTAGAATGTGACAGAATTTCCTTTTTAAGGCTGAATAATATTATATATGAGGTCTGTTCAGAAGGTATCCAGCCATGTAATATGAAAAATAGAGACATTTATTGTGAATTTTCTCTGTACTATTGGATTTTGGGCCAAATAATTCTTTGCTGTGGACTGTCTTATGCATTGGAAGATGTTTAGCAGCTCCCCTGGCCTCTACCCACCAGAAGCCAATAACGGGAGATAGACAACATGCTCAAACTATGCAAATAAATAAAGTTATTGGTGAAAATGAAGAATGATGTGTCTCTCATTTTATGGAGAAAAACTAAACAGATATATATATACACACACACATATACACACACATATATACACATATATATGTATATATATATACACATGTATACATTATATATATATATATATATATATATATGTATATACACACATACACACACATATTGGAAACAAGAATTAGAGCATAGGCCAAGTTACAGATACTGAATTGTACACACATGTCATACATAAAATCACAATGTAGTTTTCCCTATACTACTTAGTCCTTATTAACAAGCCTTTCATATTGTTCCCTATCCAGGTAGCAGTCAAACTTCACAAAATTATAGAGCAACTGAGGACTTAGGATAGGGAAACTTCATGAATCAATTCACAAACCAAAGCATAAAGCCGACAATGATTCATTGTCTAATCTGTTTAGTCAGCAGTTCTCCATGTGTACTCTGGGAAACTCCGGGGGCCACCTATACCCTTTCAGGTGGTCTGTGAGGTCAAAACTATTTTCATAGTACTGCAAGATATATTTGCCTTTTCATTCTCATTCTCTCCCATGAGTGAACTGCGGACTTTTCCAACAAGCTACATGAAATGAGATAGTGCAACAAATTGGACACAGAAGCAAATGAGAACCCAACTATTATACAGTAAGCCAATAATTTGAGTTCCAAAATTGTAAAAAAAATTGCAATTATTTTTACTAAATTTTTGTGAAAGTATATCTCTTATAAAATATGATTTTGGTTAATATGTAAATAGTTTATTAGTATTATTTTAAATGAAGAAATTTATATATATATATTAAACATTACTTATGTTTTAATTTATAATATGGTAATATTGAGTGACATAACCCATACAAACAAAAGCTATTGATTGTCCTGAATCACTTTTGGTATGTAAAGGTGTCTTGAGCGAACATTGAGTTAAATGTGCTATATTAAGAGAACCTTTAAAAACTCTTTTTTTATCACTTCTGTGCATCTCTACTTCCATCAATGTAGAGAAATAATTCCACACTAGGTTACTAGGGGAAAACAAGACAAAAAATGCAAAAATTGTTAGAATAATGCACAAGAAAATAGAACTATTGCTATTGTTGTCATTACTGTTGTTGTTATTAGCAGAATCATGGTTTAGAATAGGAAAGCATTATTTTAAAATCATGTTTAAGATATATGCCTACATAGCATGACTGAAAAGAGACCCAAGGTGATATTTAGACAAATCTACTCTTCTTTTGCATGATATCAAGTGATATTTTTTACTGCTTTTATCACTTCGGACAATTTTGGTTAACTAGATATAGCTTCAAATTACAAAGTCAGCAATGCTGATTTCATTTATGAGTAAAAGAGCAACATCATGTTCCAGTTTGAGGGAAAGCATCTCAAAATACCTTCTTCCTATTTCGAGGGATTCTATAAGATAAGTATACATTTTTATTTTATGGTACATGGTGGAAGAAGAGAATGTTATTTCATGCATAGAATAAGTGTGTACAAGAACTACTGGCAAGATTTCTGATGCAATTTGTTGGTTAAAGTCATAGTACATTAGGCTGTGTTACAAATTACTTCTAAAATCCAAGTTGCCTGGCAGTGGTTATTTGCAGTCATCTGTAAATATTTGACTTGATTTTACTTTTTATACCTACAGGGAAACTGGAGAAAAATGATACTGAAACAGGGTCCCATGAAACACTGAAAAATGAGGTAGAGGAATAAAAATGAAGATTGCTTTCTTCTCTAAACCTTATAACCCATTCATCCTAGAACCAAACTAGACTTTCTGAAAGGATGAAAAATCACAAAGTTATTTATATTGTATACATATGATTTATTAGTGATATTGAATTAATGGACTACCTGCTACCACATGTCACTTCCCTAGAATTATTTGACAGACTCTGACTTCATATGATGTTATAAAGGTCAGTAAAGTCCCTCTGTATTACATGAAAAAGTAAACTTAAACTGATACAAGGAGTGGTGCAACAGATACTAATTAGCATGAAAATACATGGGCAGAAAAGTAGTTTTAACATCTAGAAGATTAGTTTTCAAGATAAGTCTAAAGTCCCTTTGATAAAAAAGTGAAGGAAAATGCCTCATTGTATAATGATAGTATATTACTGTAGTAATGAAAGGAAATATATAGTCATTAAAATTGAATGAATGTTCTCACTTGAACAGAGCATTTATTGCAGGATTCCAGGGAAGATGACCTTTGGCTACATAGAAACCCATTACATACCTAAAGAAAGAATGTATTAGTAAAAGGGAGTTGGTTTGCAATGAATGTGCAGAAAAGTTGAAGCGACACAAGAAATACTGATAGAACTCATCACAGCACTATCCAGGGGAGAAGTCTTGAACAGCACATTTTGAGTGGTAGGATCCTAAGGCAAAGCTATCCCTCATAATTTCATTGTATCATTGTTTTTATATGATGAAATTAAACATTGTAAAAGGTATTTTGAAATCATTTTTTCCTTTATTCCCTGCAGACTAAGCTATCTTTTGGAATAGGTGATGTCATGCATAAATCTGTCTACATGAAAACACATTGCTAGTCATGAGAATACAGACATGCCTTGGCTGTTCTACTTTTTCCAACCCAGACCTTCTTGCCCAGGCAATAGCTATTAATTTTCTCTTGTATACACTTAAGATACTTTCTATACCCTCATATGTCACAGGTTATTTAATAATTTAATGACTAGTATTATGTGATAGGGCTCTAACTTAATTTATCATGCCTACTCCCTATAGATGGGCATTCGGTTATTTTAGGTTTTGTTATGGACAGGGCTTCTGATTTTAAAATAATAAACTGTCTTGCATATTTGAATGCCTTATCTCAAAAAATGGTTAATATGTGACTGCTATTAAAACATGGATTACTAAGTGTTTGGGGGTTTTTTTAAGTTGGAAAAGAATCCTGAACAAAGATCAATCAGCCAGGCAATGTTACAGTGGAAGTTCAGGATGAACCCTACATCTAGAGAGCTGAGCCTGCAGGTCAGGAAAGTACATGAAACTCAATAATGTTTCTGGGGTTAACTGAGTTGATATTAAAAATGATGGTTCATCGCCTAGGCTAACTCACAAATGTTAATTTCATTAATAATATAACTGAGTATAGGAGTTAATATTTATGTATGACATGTGTTGGGTCTCACATACATCTCTTCACCTGCTGACAACTCTAAATAGTTCACAGGACTGTTCTCATGCTAATGTGTTAGGACACAAGACCCCAGTGGAGTGAGGATGAAATGGACCTTAGTAGAAAGATGCCAACATATTGTTCATATTAATCTAACCCAATAAGTTATGTTACTAAATCTAGACTATGTTGCTAAATTTTCTTTTTGTATTATTTATAATCTACATGTAATAAAAAGATGCATTATTGGTATAGGCCTATCGTTGGATAATGTCCCAACCTATATATGTGTCGTACAATTATAAGCATTTCTGACAAATGCTCATATGTACTGGTAAAATAGGCTGTCAGTATTTGGTTGGTTTCAAATGCTTCTAAATTGCCTTGGTGAAATTTCCAGCTTGCACTGAACTCCATGCTTGGAGGAATAATACTGACCCTGCACCTGTCAGTGAGGCTGCAGATGGTGCACGTAACACACACGATTGCCTTCAAAACAGGAAGGAGGAGGGGATGAAGGAACAGATTGCTCCGTGAAATGAACACACACTTCCAAAAGGCTAATTATTTGTTCCCTAAAACTATTTCTAGTGTGCTGCATCTTTAAACACCGAGGCTCATTTCTGTGCATCATTAAAAAGCCAAAGAAAATTGCCAACAGCAAATGCAATACATAAATACATTCTGGTGTCATTCACCAAAATGGACACTTTGTATTCTTTTGGAATTATTTGAGTTTGCGGTAGAGAAATTTAGATTATAGATTGAACTTTTCACTAAAATTAAGAACAGATGAAATGATAAAACATTGCATAATATGTATTTTTTCTTTTAGGAAATGTAAAAATTGGTATTAGTTTCAGTGTTACTCTTATAGATGACCATTTAGTCAAATAACATTTAAAAAAGAAACAGCTACCAAAAATACTTTGGCAGTGATCTTAAAATATAAAGTTGAACAGTGCTATTACAAATAATCCAAAGAACTTACTTTTAAAAAAAGGAATAGTAGTAATATAGGCATTAACAGGTAAATATACTTCAGCAAGAATTATATATTAGTAATTATATGTAATTATGTGTAATTTATATTACTTATATATTACACATAATTATATAATGCTATGTATTATATATTATTTTGTGATATATTTTCATCACAAATGAAGTTTACAGACTAAGTCAAAATTCAAATTATTTGATTTAAAAAATAAATTAAAATACATAAAATGTGTGATTCAGTGGTGGTAAGAAGTCTACTTTTATTTTATTTTGTACATAATTTATTTACTGATTTTTAAAAAGTTATTATTCCAGTTCCAGTATTTATTGTCTCCATTTTCCCCTCACCACTCTCTCCCACCCAACCCAGGCCCACCTCCAACCCTCAATCCTACCCCCCTTTGGCTTTGCCCATAGTCATACATTTATTAAAGTTGAAACTAATGTTAATAATACTTAGTAAAAACATTGTTGATATTATGATGTGTGTGTGCATGCACACAAAGGTGCGGTTATTTACACATTTTAAATGTTTTAGCAAGACAAAAGAATTTGATTCCTGATTGTATTTTCCTATACCATTGTTTATATCTCTAAATCTTCTGAGAATAGCAGAAGTATATGTTTCCAAGCTGATCAGGAACATTAATCGGACTTTTATATGAAAGTCACATTTCTTTTAGTATGATATTTTTCTCATTACTTCATCATTTACTTCCCAGACAACCTGAGTTCTGGTTGGTAGATTTCCTCTTCAAAACAACTTTCCAGTAAAAGTGAAGGAACAGTTAAGTACTTATGGAGACAATGCATCTAATATCTTTGTTCTGGGCCTGGGTACCTGTGTGGGGGCTAAAAAAATATTAATACTTTTCCTCCCACCTTCTAAATTCTTCTATACTATAGATTAGTTAGATTACTTGTGTTTGTTGGTATACACTCTCTTAAACATTAACAGTTCTGAGAATTAAAGTGGTTTTTAGTACAAGGATCAAGGAATTATTAACTGCCTCTCCCCAAGTGCTTGTGCTAATTCAGTGTATAAGAACAAATACTAGATAACACTTTAAGGGACCTATCTTGTGACAAGAATTGTTATAAGTATTTGTAATCTATACAACAAGTCTCTGAGAGGTATGCCAACATTCTAATGTATGTATAAGGAAATTAAGGAAAAGAGGATAAATACTTAAGGTCAAAGATCTCATAAAAGAAGAAAGTAAGAATATTATATATAGTAAAATTGTAATGTCCAATTCATACTGTGTCATATCAATCTATCCATATTGAACTGTTTGCCTTTTGAAGTATATTTAAGTGCATGTTTGTGTGTGTATATATGACATGCAACTCCTATTTACTTAGGACCTAAAAAAAGTAGTTAATTTAATTAAAGCCCCCAGTGCATTTTAAAAATAGATTTAAGGCATAATCTATGTAGTTCCAGCCTCTAACAATAAAGGGAATACTATGAATCTTATCAAGACTGGCCCATGATATTATTCTTTCTTAGAATCTTATAGTCTACACATTTAAAAAGGTAATACATTTAATTTTATATTGTTATAATCACGAATAAACTTGAATTGTGTTTTCTCACTAGGCATACATATTTTAGTCTCTGAAGAATTGCAATTTTATCACCTTTAACACAGTTTCTACAGGTGTCACTGTATTTTTCAACTTAACTTTTTTTTATTTCAAGGGTATAATTTGTCACATTGTTTATAAATTATTTGTGTTTGCTTTAAAAACCAAAGAAATTACATAAATTATAGTAAAATGTTAAAACTAAAATAAAAGAGGCTTTTAGTATTTAGTGTATAGAGGTATTATTATGTTTCTTTGCACTCACATTGGCCTCTAGATATAATTCAGTAATTTGTACCAGACCAAACCTCCCACTGACGAAAAGTACAAATTTGGATATAAAACCAAATCTGATATTTGAAGCCTTTGCAGAACAACAAAGCTTTTTGTGTTATGTGTTTTTTGTAAGTGGACACTGGTTAACACAATGCTGGAAAAAAATGCACTGACAAATCTTATCCTAAACCACTCAGCTGATTCCATATGCCAGGACTGGGTTGTAAACCCAAATCTAAATTATAAGTAGTGAAAGCAAAGAGACTGCAACAGTTTGCATTCTGCAGTAAATCACAGGATATGAAGTAGGTCCTACTTTCTGTAAAACTGTAGCTGTGACTGTTCCTTTAAAATACAAACACACCAAAAAAACTTGGATTCTGTCTAGAAGAGGAAAAATGACGGTTGGGAAGAAAGCCAAAGGGATCTGCAGTAGTTTCCTCTTGGTACTGAACATCCATGCACCCTGTTGTTTCACAATGTGACAAAGGATATCAACCAGAAAGTTGTCATCGATGCCATGAATCATAGTGAAATGTAAGCTGTGTTTTTGTTTAAGTCACAAAAATGGCAAGATGGCTCATCTGTTATTCTCCATTCAGTCGATAGTCCTTATGATTACAATAAGACACAATAAAAATAGGAGATTTGAATAATTCTAAAAAAAGAAGTATGGGTATTTATAATTTGCAGAGAGTGTTTGAATCCTTAGTAAAATATGAAAGAAACATTTTATAAACTATTATATATTATCAGTATATTAAGTTTGCTGTACAAAGGAAAAACTAGCAAAATTAGCAATTTCCTATAGACCAGTAAGAATCATTTTAAGAAGTTATGACCAAAAAAACAACTTATTTAAAAATTACTAAAATATTTATCATTTAATAAATATATTGTATTTAATAAAAGTATAATTAGTAAGAAGAATTCACAATCTTTATGGAGAAAGCAATGAAAGACTACTGAATAACCTAAAGGAAGGCCTTAATAATGGAAATTTATTCTCCTTTCATTGCTGGAAAAATTAAATATTACAAAGATGCCAGGTTTTCTTGAAGTAACCATTGGATTTTAAATAGTAAAATTCAAAAGCACAGCAAGATTCTTCCTAGAACTGGATGAGCTGATTCAATTTCCTGTAGTTTAATAAATGTGAATGATTTGGCAAGATAATTTTTAAAGATAAGCAAAGGCAGGCCCCTTTATGAATGTGTCCTTATATGCAAAAGAGACTTTGTAGATATAATCAGATGATTAAGGATCTTGAGATGCAAAGATTTTCCTGGTTATGTAGATGCACCAAGTTAATATATGTCATTAAGAGAGGAAAAAGCTTCCCCAGGTGGGTCAGCAGTATGAGCTGGAAGAAGAAGAGATTTGAGCTGTGTTAAGCACTTGCCCTGCCTTTGCTGGCTGAGGAGATGGAGGTACAGAACCATGAGCCAAGGCATGCAGCAGCTCTCAGCTGCCCGCCAGCAAGGAAATAAGACTTCAGTCCTACAAATGCAAGGACATGAATTGTGGAAAGAACAGGTAAAAGATTCTCCTTTGGAGCCTCCAGGAAAGAATGCAGCCCTGCTGACACCTTGACTTTAACCCACTGAGACCCATGTCAGACTTCTGTCCTCTAGAACTGTAAGATAATACATTTGTATTGTGTTAAGCTCCTGCATCAGTAGTAATGTGTGAAGGCAGGAATAGGAAACTGAAACAGAAGGCTGTAGTGTGGTACTGATGCAAGATGATACAAAGTAATTAAAGGAGCAAAACAGAGTTCAGAAATAGATGAATGTATATAATGAATTTATTATGAGAAAAAGTACATCTCAAATTATGAGAAACTGCATTGAGTGTAGGCCAGTTGACTACTATGAAAAAAAAAGTTTGATAGTTTCTCCACAGCCATTAGAAAAATAAATTTAAAAATGCAACAGGTTAATAGAGAACACAAGTGAATGCATTTATAATATTAGATTACAAAAATGTATTTTCAAGCAGATGCAAACAGCAAAAAACTTGAAGAAAATGATTGATAAATATGACTTCATTAAAAGTAACCATGTACACGGAAAAAGGAAATCTAAACAACTTTGAATAATTCAATAAGAAGAGAGGAAACATATTTAGGTTCTATATGATTTAGGGAATTAGAGATAAATAACAGTTAAATAAATAAAAAATCACAAGATACATAAATAACAAGAGAATCAAAGAAAGGGAAATTTAAGTTACAAATAAATATGTGAAGTGGCAATCAATACCATTACTCAACACAAAGGGTGAATTAAAAGTAACAATGAGATTATTTTCAGCCATTACACTAACAATCATTAAGAAATTGGAAAATAATGTATATTGCTAAGGGCTTCTGGGAAAGGGTAATGTTCTTAAAATCCTGTTGTGTGTGTACATAAGCCCAAACAGTTTGAAATGCAATTTGACTAATACGTTAAAAATAAAATGGTACAGAAATTCCATAACCTTCTTATACGCACAGAATAGTTTTTATTGTAATATTTTTATTAAGAAAAAAATATTTTAGATTGTGATAAAGAATAAAACCCATTTATGTGACTAAAGGAAGGATTGAAATCCGACACGTACAGATTCAGGTAGCAACCTAAATTGTGCTCTGAAGAGAGTAAAGAAAAGCAGGCTTTATAAAGGGGGAAACCACAAGTGGTGTTAGCATTTCAGTTTTCCATATAAATGAAGGATGTTGGCCAGGTCAGCTGGGATTGGGTATGCCCATGGAGGATTCTGGTTTTTGAAATGGAATGGTTCCTTTCAAGGTGAAGATTGCAGATGATCTCATCACCATGATGAGGTAGAAGTAAAGTCCATATATATCCATGTGACCATTGTTGATCCAGGAAGTTTGAGGTTCAGCCCTGAGCTAGGTTTAGCAACACATCGGCAGCTTAGCATTAGTCCCAAGAACTGAGACATGGGACATTCAGAGGCCCCATGTCCTCAGTGGCCTCCCAACTCCATTTTAAGTGACTCTTTTAGCAACACATACTCCATTTTATTTTCTCCATAACAAGTGTGAACTCTTTTCCCCATATGGGTTACCTATGAAGGGATTACCATTTTGACAAGAAAATAGGGAAGAAGGGCTTGTTTTGAAAGGGACTTAGATTCAGTGGGATGCAGATTTCACCTCAACATACCAGGGGCAAATTTATCAAAGGAAACTTTTCAATGACATATATATGAATTGTTTTCTCCAGATATTACTATAGCTAAGTTTTCCTCTTTTTTTTCTAGTTTTATTTTTTTTAATTTATTTATTTATTTTTATTCAGTTACAATTGTCTGCATTTTCTCCCCTTCCCTCCACCCCACCCCAGCCAAACCCCCCTCCCTCCCCCACCTCCACCCTCCGCCTTGATTTTGTCCTTGTGTCCTTTATAGTAGCTCCTATAGACCCCTCTCCCCACTATCCCCTCCCCACTCCCCTGTGGCTATTGTTACAATGTTCCTCTTTTAGAAGTTTGTCATGTCAACTGTCACCTTCTCAATAAGATATACTCTACCTTATTTACAATTCTGATCTCTTTGAACCACCTCCCCATTGCACTCCCCTTATCCTGTTTTTGTTTTATTTTATATTTTTCTTCATGAAATTTATGAACTATAATATTCTTCATGGTGCCATATAGTTCTACTAGCTACATGTTGCCATTTAAATATAAATTTTAATTAAATAAATTCTTTAAAAATATTTATTCAGTAGCACTATCCATGTGTCAAGTGCTCAATAGTAACACATGGCTACTGTCCACCATATTGAACAATGCAAGTATTATAGAACATTTCCATAATTGAGAAAGACCTACTGGGCAACGCTATAACACAAAATGTATTATGTTTACTGTCATTTAATTAGAATGCAAACTCCATGAAAACATGCCCTAGAAACACAGTACACTTTAATAATATTTGCTTAATGAATAAATGTAAGAACATAATGAGAAGTTACAGGAAGATAACAAATTAAACAATATGGACCTGACCAGACTATGTAGAATACACACTACATACATAGTAGCCAGTAGGTACATAGATAAACTAGGATATTTAGAATCAGTAAATATGGATACTGAGAGGCAACAATATTTTTCCAAGGTCATTGTAATAGAAAAAAATATTGAAGAGTCTGATTTATGTCTCCCTGAAATAAGGAATTTGATACTCCTGGCAGGATATCAATTTTGATTCAGAATTCTTATCAGTAAGTTTGGAGCTAGCCAGATTTGGAAATCGTGGCAGAGATTTGATTTGAATACCCTGAGGTTATGAACTTATCAAATGAGTCTGTGTAGATGAGAAGCAAAAGAAAGTTGAAAAATGAAATGTTGGGGAACACACCAGATCTAATCAAGAGGAATATATATATATATATATATATATAATTTTCAAAAATCCTTTCCAATAAAGACCACTTTATTCTATTAACAACATTGCATTATACAAGAATGGCCACATAACTAATTAAAAGATATTATATGTCTATCAAAATTGCTACACGTATTTATCTTTTATTGGGTATGTATCTTTTTGTTAATAACTTACAAACAATAAGTTTATAAGAGAGATGTTTATGAGCACCAATGAGGAAATGATGTTTCTTCCATTTTTATTTGGTTACCTGATATTTAACTGTGTGTTTTAATTCTGTTTATTCTTTAATAATCTTATTTCTAAACTATAGTAAGCATATTTATCATTTAAAAACTGGCAATACTATTTCAAAAAAGTAGCGTCAAAAATAGAGGGTATTTGAATAAATATAAGATCTAACTTGTTGGGAACCACCCTGCCTGGTTTCAGAGACTGTAACCCCCCATGGTTAAGGCTGAGTCAGAATTGGGACCATAAGCCACTAAGGAGACAAAGTTTATCTCCCTGGCAGGTGTGCCACCTCTGCCCACTTCATCCTGCTTGGCCCTGAGCATGACCAGTTAGCCAATGATGGGTAAGATTCCTCAAGGGGGGATCAACCTAAGACAGGCTCTGGTCACCAGGAATAAGCTCACAGGGAAGGACTCAGGGGACTATAGAAAAAGGGGGTGATGGACCCTCGCCCCTCGGCTTTGACATAGCCTGAGTCCTCATCCTGTCTGCAAGAAGTCTCCTAATCTCTTGGCTGCCTTACTTCCCCTGCCTGACTTAAGCCTGAAGCAATAACAGAGGGCAGTGCAGTCCTGTGCTGGGAGGGGCAGATTCCCTGGGGAATCAGGCCTAAGAAAGAATGCATACAATCCTGTGAAACCTGCTTTGTTTATACCCTCAGCTTAAATGATAAGGGTCCAGGCCTGAGATAAGTCTGGTGCCCAAAGTTTTATAGCCCTTTAACTAATTGACGGTAACTCAGAATAAGCCCTCAAAGTTCTCTGTAAGTTATGTATTATTTAACCCTTACTGCCTGACAATGATTGATGAGCTTTATCTGTATTCCTATTCGAATGAACCTAATAAAAGCCCATGGAGGGAAAGGCTCTGGGCCCTTCTCCTTTGAGAGATCAGCCACCTTTCCTCCCCAAGCTGATCATGTCTTGGTAGACTTATTCTTCATCCGTGGCAGACGGGGGGCGGGGGGGGGGGGGCTCTGGTAAAATTCCCCGACACTAACTTAGCAACAATATCAGAATATCAGATGCACTTACTTGTTAGTGTGTAATGGCAGGAATGTACGTATTTCTTTTCATTGAGATATAATTGACATAGAACACTGTGTAAGTTTAAAGTATACAATGTATACTTTTGATACATTTATATATTGAAATATGATTGCCATTGTAGCATTAGCTAACACCTCCATCATGTCAAATAATTATCATTTCTTTTTTGTTGTAAGAATTAATATCAAGTCTCTTAGCAACTTTGAAGTTTATAATGCAGTATCATTGACTGTAATCACTCTGCTGTACATTAGATCTCCAGAACTCATTTATCTACTAGTTGGAAGTTTGTATCCTTAAACAATTTCTCCCCAATTAAACCAACCCCAGTCCTGATAACCACCATTCTGTTCTTGTTTTTTTACAAGTACAGTTTTTTTTAAATTCCCTATGTAAGTGATACCACAGTATATGTCTTTCTCTGTTTGACATCTCCCTTAGCATTTGGATATTCTCAATGAATTTCTCATAATTTTGGATATTAACCCCTTATCAGATGTATTGGCAAATATGTTCTCCCATCCTGTGGGTTGTCTTTTTATTTTGTTGATGGTTTCCTTTGCTGTGCAAAATCTTTTTAGTTGGATGCAGTCTCATTTATTTATTTTTTCTTTTATTTCCCTTGCCTGGGGAGATCTATCTTTTAAAATACTGCTATGAACAATGTCTGAGATTTTGCTGCCTATGTTATCTTCTAGGATTTTTATGGTTTCGAGTCTAACATTTAAGTCTCTAATCTATTTTGAATGTGTTCTTGTGTGTGGTGTAAGAAGGTGGTCTAGTTTCATTTTTCTGCATGTATTTGTCCAATTTTCCCAACACCATTAATTGAATAAGCTATCTTAGCTCATTGTATGTGTTCTGTTGAATGTTAATTAGCTCTAAAGGTGTGGGTTTATTTCTGTGCTCTCTATTCTGTTCCATCGATCTATGTGTTTGTTTTTATGCCAGTATCATGCTGTTTTGATTACTATGGCCTTATAGCATAGTTTGATATTAGGTAGTGTGATTCTTCCAACTTTGTTTTTCTTTCTCAGGATTGCTGTTGCTATGTGGAGGTATTTTGTGGTTTGACATAAATTTTGAAATATTTGTTTTAGTTCTGTAAAATACATCATTGGAATCTTGATAGGAATCACATTGAATCCATAGATTGCTTTGGGTAGTATGAACATTTTAATTATGCTGATTCATCCTATTCATGAACACAGTATATGCTTCCACTTATTTGTGTCTTCTTTAATTTCTTTCTTCAGTGTATTATAATTTTCCAAGTACATATTGTGAGCAACTACATGCCAACAAACTTGAAAACCTGGAAAAAATGGATAAATTCCTAGAAACATACAATCTTCCAAAACTAAATCAGGAAGAATCAGAGAATATGAATAGACAGATTACACCTAGTAAAATTGAAGCAGTAAATAATTCCTCATAGTTTTATAAATGGTTGTGTTTATTTTACACACCCAAAAGCATCACATTTGATTTTCTTCATTTGTTCCACCTCCTCTCCAATATTTGGAAATCACAGTCTTTTTCATTTTCTCCATTATTCATGTATATCTCATTGCGATGAGCCTTTTCAATATTTTTGCCTTTTTTATTTGGTTGCTTCTTTTTATTATTGAGTCTAGGGAATTCTTCATTAATCTGGATACCAATACATTTTCACACATGTAATTTGCAAATAATTTTTCCAGGTCCATGTGTTAAAGATTAATTTTGTTGTGCTTCTTGATAAGTAAAACATTCAATTTGGATGAAATCTAAATTATAATTTTTTAATCTATTATAGTTGTTTTCTTTCCTGTGTCTTGGCTAAGAAAGCTATGCTAACTCCAAGTTAGTGAAGATATTCTCCTATCTTTTCTTCATGATGTTTCATGTTTAGAATTTTTGTAGTTAAATCTATGATCCATCTTATATTAATTTTTGTAGAGGTTGTGAGGTAAAGATCAAAGTTTATTTATTTTTCACATCCTAGTTTTTCCATCACCATTTATTGGAAAGACTTTCTTTTTCCCATTGATACATGTGTATGTGCATGTACATGTGCGTGCCTTGGTCAGATATCAATTATCTGTGTAAGTGAGGGCCTGTTTCTGCATTCCCTGTTCTATTGCACTGAACTATTGTCTATCATTATGCAATGATCACTGTAACTTTATGTTGAGTCTTGAAGTAGGGTAGTATAAGCCCTCTGATGTAGTTATACTTTTCTGATTTTAAGTAGTCCAAATCTTCACATACATCTTACATTCAACATTTTGAATTCTCCAAAAAATACCCTGGTTAGATTATGATTTAGATTAAATGTAATCTCTACATCAATTTGGGGAGAATTGACAAGTCGACAATATTGTCTTCTAAACCCATAGACAGGATATTGCTCTTGAGTTACTCAAGTCTTCAGTAATTTTTCTCAGTGTTTTGTTGTTTTCATGGTTGAAATCTTGATGGTCTTTTATTAAATACATTTATCAGCATTTATGTATTTTGATGTTATTGTAAATGTACTTATTGTTTCTTCATTTTTATTGCTAATTTATAAAAGTACAAATAATATTTGTATATTCATCCTGTATCCTGAGACTTTGTTATAATCACTTATTTTTGCAGTAGTTTTTAAGTGGATTCCTAGGGTTTTCCACATAAATAATCATGTCGTATGTAATTAAATACAGTATTACTTCTTTTCTAATCTTGATGATTTTTGTTTCTTTTTTTCTACTCCACTAATTAGTAACTTCAGTGCAAATTGAATAGAGAGCAGACTTGGCCTTCTTCTCATTCTTAGGGGAAAGCATTGAATATTTCCTAACTAATTGTAAGGTTAGGTGTGGGTTTTTTCGTACATTTAGGGCCTTTTATCTTGAGTCATGCTTCCCTGTTTTCACACAAAATTAATAGGATTTCATTATATAAAGCACACTGGTGCATTGGATGCAGAGATTCTGTATTGTGCTCTCTCTCTCTTATTCTTGTTCTAGCTAGAAGTAACTCGAGTAGTTTGAATCCCAACTCTATATCTACCGATATTTCACTCCTTAACTGCCACCTCCATGATGGGCAGCAGCTGAAACTGTTCAGTCCTTTATGCCTTTCATCTGTTGTATGCTCCCAGGTCACAACGCTGTCATGGACTATCCAAGAATTTAGGGAGAATATGGGGAGAGAACTCCCCCTTTATGGCTCCCTCCTTCTAGATTTCTCCATCAATTTTCATCTGTTCTGGCAAATCCAAACTCTGAGTTCTTACTCCTAAAGCCAATAACAGTGCAGTGTTCTCCTTTAGCTGTAGCAGCCTTACAAAAGTGGGGAGATGCCTTCAGGGAAGAAGCCTTGTTACCTATGAATTTTACTCAAAGTGCTTTCCTTTCCTACAGTTTTCATTTAATTTTGGCCATTCTTTAGTGCCTACAAGTAATTTTTTCACAGACATTATGATGGTTTTCTGTAGGAAGGTGATTCTGAAAGAAGCTACTCAACCATTACCTAAAGTGAAACTACAGTGACTAATAGTTATTTCTTTTTTGGATGATTTTTACATTTCATGGGTTTTTTTATTCTAAGAAATTGTGTTTTTTTAAATTGTTGTTTGAATACAGTTGTATCCATTTTCAAAGTTTGGGCCAAAAACATGGGTGTGCATTATACACAGGAGCACATAATACGCAGCAAAATACAGTATTTGTTTCTACTCTTAAATAAGTTTGAGCTAGTTATTCAGATAAGATAATAAAAATATTTCTATATAGTTACTTCTTTCTTTAAATCTTGCCTAATGTATTGATTGTTCATTTATTATGTTTTCCTTTTTTTGTCTGATTTCCCTGCATCTTCTATTACATTACCCTGAATTTTCTGTATGTATTATTACCTTATCTGAATAACTAGCCATAACTTATTTGAAACTAGAAGGAAATACTGTATTTTTCTGTGTATAATGTGCTCCTATGTATAATGCACACTTATGCTTTTGGCCCAAACTTTCAGAAAAAAAATCTTTCATTTTAATTTTTAATTTATTTATATTTAGATACTTGGTTTTTTGTATTATAAAGGAATTTTAGCATTTATTTTTAAACATATTATGGTACAGGAAATTCTACATAACGAATAATTACAAAACACAAGAACAGTCCTGACCAGTGTGACTCAGTGGATTGATCATCAGACTGCGAGTGAAAGGGTTATTATTGGTTTGATTCCCAGTCAGGGCACATGCCTGGGTTGCCAACCAGGTCCCCAGTAGGGGGCGCATGAGAGGCAACCACACATTGATACTTCTCTTTCTCCTTCCCTTCTCCTCTCTCTGAAAATAAATAAATAAAATCTTAAAAAAATTAAAACATCCTTAAAAAAACAGAAGAACAGATACAAGGTGTTTTAGGTACTACTCATGTATAATACACCTCTTTATTTTTCTCTCAAAAATTTGGGCAAAAAAGTGCACATTCTACACAGCAAAATAGTGTATTGTATGTGTTAGTGTCATTTGTGCCATACTTAGATAATCACTTCATGCATTATATATGTTCATTAAATAGACATTCCTCGGTTCACTTTCAGAACTCTAATGCTTTCTATGTGATCAATTTCTGATTTCCTTCTTTCTTATCAGAATCACATTTTGTAAGAGATGGGTGCAATAGAAAAAAGAGAGAAGCATCTTAAGATAAGCACATTATTTATTTATTCTTTATTATAAATTTTACTGTACAATTTATATAGTAATATGTTATGAGTTTTAATACCAATAGTAAAGGTAATCTGTTTCAACCATCTCAGGCTTTTTTATTCATTCTCTTTCAGAGAAACTATTTCATCCAAAGATAAATCATTATCAAAATGTTCTCTCAATATGTGCATTATAATGCAAATATGATATTCAAATTACCACTTGCTTTCTTGTGGCTTAATAATCATAACATTTTTAGTTCTAGGTCAAATGCCATTGATTTCAACTCATGAGATTATAAAATGAATTAATTTAGAGCGTGTGACAGAATGAAAGGGAGGATGGTCATTGATCAAGCTAAGGGAAGCTGTAAAAATAAAACCATGCCAGAGTGAAGAAGAGTTAAAATATGCTGAATTCCTTTCCACTTTATGTTTAATATTAGTTCAGCTCATTAAGTAGAGAATGGATTAGGCTAATCCCAACTGTAATTATACATTCTATCAGGCATATAAAGGTAAACGAGAGAGCAAGTCTGCATCGCCATAAAATTCAGGTTTGAGATAATCAGCACAACAGAATTAAGCTGTCACTGAATGACATTCATTATGCAGCACAAGCCTAAAGCAGATGGAACTAACATTGTTGGCTGTATACTAGATGTCAAGAAACAAATATATTTAGCTAGCTTCTCAGATTTTAGCAAAATACTTAAATGGTAACTGTACTAACAGTCTTTTAGATAATACATATCAGAACTTGAGACCAGTATTTTCTTACCCCAGGGGAAAGTGAATAGAAATCAAATGATTATGTTATAATACTATATTTTAAAATAGTGTACATTTGAGACTAAACCTTAGATTTCTATCCTTGATTTGGTAACTCTCAAGAAGGTGTCTATATTTCTCAAGTTCTGCAGCATTAAGAGAAATAAGTTATTTCTTTTAAAAATGGTAATACTGATTTTTAGTTGGATTTTATTTTTGTTTTAATTCTAGGCTATTGAGGTTTTCAGACTGGCCAAGTTGCAAAATTCAAAAATAGTTTAGAAATTTGGGTCTTCTCCACATGTTAGAATTTTTCTGACACATCTCATATACTGTTTCTCAGTCACTGTAGCAATAGAGTCAGACATTTTTCTGGTATTTTGTTGTCGTAATTCCTCTCCTTATTTTACTGACTACTTCCAGTCTGTTCCAAGCCCCAACCAACATTATCATAGTTCAGGTCTTATCTCAAACTGTTGCAAGTGGAATTGAAAAAAACAGTCAGAAAATTAAATCAAGGGTGCATATAAGGGAGGAATAAAGCTATATTGTGGAATCTAATCTTGAGTAAAGTAATGCTATTATAGAGGATTTAGAGGAGTGGAAAAAATAAAAAACTGGTAGCATCAATAGATTGTTGGCCTTTATAAGTCAAAGAATTGTTGAAGTCAGGGTACTGAAGGGAGTAATCTTCACAGAATGAAATGCTTGAAACTCATTATTGTAGGATGAACAAGCATATATTGGTAATGATTAAGTGCATGATTATGGAATAATTGGCTAAGGAGAACTTCGTGGAAGTAAAGAAGGTCTAGAACCTCAGAGGCAGAGTTGTTAAAGAATTATCTATATTAACTTTAAAATTAAAATTATCTACACTAATATCAACAATAATTATGAGAGGTATTGTTGAGAGTATCATGCATATGGTTAATTAATGAACAGAATTGTGTATGTATGAATGAATGAATGTATGTACATATGTGTGTTGTATTAGAAGACAATTCAAATGCATTATTGCTCTGATTTAGTCTTAGCTGATTTTAGTCAAACATTGAAGAATTTAAAAATATAAAGCAAAACTACTTTCCTACTCCCAATCATATAATACTGTGTTTTTTTGTTATGGTTAAATGAAAACATGTCTTCTCTCCTTCAAAACAAGTGTAAAGACTAATACTTTTTTTCTCTCTCCCACAGCTGGGTGTGTAAGAAACACATTTATAATGAAGAATTACATGGATAGAGTCAGCTTTGAAGAGGTAACATTTGTTTTCATCAGATCTTGAAAATTAGTGGCAAAGATAGTATGGTCACGTGAACAGCGGGACTGTTTATAAGCTTCGGTTTCCTGACGTTTTTATTCTGTGCCTCATGTTGTACAAAATTCTTTGTATTAATTGCATTACTCCCATTATTTTTTTCCTGTCTTTATCTTTTCATTTGTAATGGTTTTTCAATGGTTTTTAGTAACTTTACCAAATGATGTAACAATCATCATGAACTTGTTTTAGGACATTCTAATCCCTCCAATAAGATCCCTCATGCCCATTTACAATTAGTCCTCATTATTAGCGCCAGTCCCAGGTAACCACTAATCTATTTTCTGTTTCTGTAAATTTGCCTTTTTTGGACATTTCATATAAATGGAATCCTACACTATGTAGTCTCATGTTTGGATTTTTTCATTTAGCATAATGTTTTTGAGATTCATCTATTTTGTTGCATATATTAACACTTCATCCACTCTTACTATTGAATAATATTGTATTGCCACACAATAATATTGTATGGATATACCACTTTTTATTTCCATTCACTAGTTGATGGACAGTTTGGGGCCATTATGAATACATGGCTGTGAGTGTTATCATACAGATCTTTGCATGGGCACTTGCTTTCATTTACCTTAAGTAGATACCTGGGGATAGAATTGCTGTGTGGTACGGTAACAGAGACGTTCTTATAAATTTGCTTTCAAAAGCAGGTCAGATGCTAATGGTACTTAATCCAATTCATCTTCATATACTGTCCCAGATACAGAGTTCCTAACTAAAAACTTAGATACCTACAAAAATTTTTAATTTATGCAGACATGAACACATACAGGCACACATATATCTTATTTGTTAGAAATCTAATGTTATGGCTGTTTTTTTTCTGAAGGAAACAGCACAATACTATAACAGGGAAAGTTTCTAATTGAGTGTGGTAGGTCAACTGTGATGACTTTGCTGGGAAAATAATGTCTACGTTAATATCAGAAGGCAAAAATGAGTGAGTTAGATAAAGAGAAACTGAAGAGCATTTTAGTTAGAAGGAACAGCATGTGCAAATCCTTGCGGCAGGAGGGAGCATGGCGATTCTGAGGGATGGGAAGACAATGTGGCTGGGGTTTTGTCAAGGAGAAGACAAGTTCAGTCTCAGCCTTCAAGGTTTTGCTCTTGTTCCTAAAATCAGTGAGAATCACTGGAGCAATGTAAGCAGATAGGTGACAAAACCAGATAATCTTGTCTGAGTTTGAAAAACAGTGATCAATCAGGATTGCTAGTGAATGCTGGGAGACCACTGATAATCTAGCTGGGTTGCTGTTTATTTGTTTTTTACTTGAATATTTTTAGAGGAGATATTTATCCTGTTGATGTACTAAACAGGAAAAGACACACCACTGATTGTTAGTTTAGTTATGTGCCCTGTGCCCAAGGAGGGCAGTTTAGAAACACAATGAATGTACCCTAAATATTTGACAATGAATCAATTAACAGAAATGGTTATGTGAATATAAAATCAATTACAAAGCATACATAAATTACAAACATAAAATTCTTGTAATTCATAAAATGATAAGCTTCATAACAAAGAGAACAAAGCTAGGAACTTTTGGCTACATGCAATATTGTCCATTAGATAAATGCAATTTATAAACATCACCAAGATTTGTATAATTAGTGATGATAATAATAACAGCATTATTAGCTACCAATTTTGTAATGCCAGCTGTCCTAGCTGCTACAAGTACTTTATATAGCTCATTCTCAAAATAACACCATTGAGTAGTTATTTTAAACCCTCTTTTTAGATAAGAAAACTAAGGTTCAGGAAGATGAAGTCTCTTGCCCCCAAATCTCACAGTTAATAAATAATGGAAAGGTTTTCCAATATGTTCCATGTGTAACCACAGGATGTGTGTTTACTGGATCAGCTGGTTTGCCTTCCTCCAAGCCCTTTGTAAAATAGAAGTTATATATTTCAAAACCATTTCTATAACAAATGGAATCTAAGTCATAGAGAGATTTTTTAAGTGGCACTTCAAAGAACTGAGCTTTCATACTGCTTCTCTCTTCCAGGCTCTCTACCTGGGATGAAGTAATTCATACACAGAAAATATAGCAACCTACCCTGTCGTTAGTAAGTAAATGGACCTTTAGAACTGAGCAATGTTTTCCCTTCCTGCTTATCGGTGGGACAAGGCCACCTATTTAACGTGCAATTTATTATGTGTCTAAAATTTATCTTAAGGGTATAAAATTGGGAAAAGGTGAATAAATTGAGAGACAAATGACTTCCAAATGAAAAAGACAGAAAGGAGTACTCAAGCCAGAGAAATGAAGCCTTTTATACCTTGTAATTAAAAGGAAATCACTGAATATTTTATACTCATCTTAAAATTAGGTTTTCTATACAGGATGGGGAAAAGTAGGTTTACAGTTGCTCATGTGGAAAATAATACAATAATTGACAAATAGTAATACAAGAATAAACTCTGTTTCACATACTTACAACCATAAACCTACTTTTGCCCCACCCTGTATTAAAGTTAAGACTGTACTTATAATTAATCCTGTGATATTTCTCCTATTTTCTCTACCTGCTAATATTATTCCTAAAATAGAATGTTTCTTGCTGGCACTATATATTAAAGTAATACACCCTGATTTTCCTCAGATTTGGCAATGGGTTTTAGAAGCTGCAAAAGGGAAAACCTTACTGACTAGTCACCTACTGATCTTCATGATCATAAACTAGGTAATATTCCTGATGAGAAAACACAAACTTTTTGTAGTTCCTGTTTCTTTTTTTTATTAAAAGAAATCCAAATAGTGTTTGAAATAAAACCTAATTTTAAAATTCTGTGTTAGAATTGGCCAATGGGCATTTATGCAAATGACTAATTGTAGACAGAAGAGCTAAACAGGAGTGAAAAAAGCTAACAGAGTTCACTTAACCAATGCCAATGAATATTCCTTTTGACAACAAATGATGAGAGGTAACTACCTTCTTAGTGACAGCTGCTAACTATAATGGCTTGATGCTTAAAAAGAGTACTTCTTTATGACATTTCTGAAAATTATTTGGATATCCTCCTTTGTAAAATATGACTATTAATGTGGTGCTTAATAAGTGATTTTCAAAAAGACTCTTTTGATTTAACTCACCATCATAGGCAATCCATAGGAATCATTGCAGTACATATGCGCCCTGCCTTGCAAAGGTGTTGATGTATGGGTACTATTTTTCTTAAATCATTGTCATGCAATAAATATTAGGAATCCATCTGTACAATGAGAGATAAAAGACACAATATCTGAAAAATTGCAGAAGATCATTAAATATCTACAGGGAGTCGATGATGCCATGATAAATAGTAGAAAAACAATGAATATGATTTTAGTGAAGGACACATATCAACATTTCCTAATTTATTTCAATGTACTCATGATCTTATATTCTCAAGTATCGACCTGCAAACATAAGCTTTGGTTAGAAGCTGTGCTATTTTGGGCTGCCTCCTAGACCCAGATCCCTCACTCCCTTCTCACCACCTTCCTTGGAACTGCATCTCCCTTCCTGTACTTTAGAAAGTCATATGCTTTTATTCATTGATCCTGTTGCCCTCTCCATACTCTTTCAAACTTTTGTTGATGCTAGCCAGAGACTTCCTAAGGATTTCAACTGAAGAAAACAAACTGATTCATCATCTTTTTTGAAATAATGGCAGTGAGATCTTTCTCCGACATTACAAGAGGCAGTGCATGTATAAAATAAAGAATTATAAAAGCACTGATAAATCCATGTAAGACAGCTCCATTATTAGAGAATGGTGAGATAGTGTATTTAAGGCAACATCTTTTACTTTTAAAAATAACATCAGGAGAAGAATCATGTATTCTTTCATAAAACTTCCTTTAAGAGTCCTATTGATATGTCTATTGAGACAGCATAGAAATTGGTAGTACACAGAAAATCTAAACCTTGCATGACAATTCCTAAGTTCTTATTGGAAATGTTTTTAGAAGCATAATATATTTATCAGTAAATATGGAATAAATGATATATACATTCTAACTAAATTCTTTTGGTAAACAGAATTCTACAAAATAGTGTTACCCACAAATACAGCTGTTCATGTGCCATAACTTAGTAAAAAATCCTTTTAGAAGATATTGGCTTTTTATTTAAATATTGTTGAATTGGTTAACATCGGGTAGATTTTTTTTTGTAATTAGAGACACACACACACACACACAGCAGTTCCCTTTTGCATATCATAGAAACAGTTCCCTGTGACTGTGAGTACAGAAGCAGGATTTTAATGAAAACTAATTCAAACAAATGGGTGTCAGGATCCTTGGGTTCCTGCCCATACCTGTCATTGAAAACCTGAGGAACATTGGTAAAGTCACTAGTAATTTAACTTTTTAGAACTTCTTAATTTGTTAAACATGGGGGGTGGGAGGAGAGTAGTGGTTAATCTGAAAATATCTTTTATTGCTATTAGTATAGGGTGTTGTAAAAGAATTCTTTATTTAGAATCAATTCATAAGTGGAAGCACCCTTGGTATCATGAAAGGGAATTTCAGGGAAAGTTTGAACGTTACTTGTTTTTGCAACATGTGTCATAAGTTTATGGGGGTAAAAACAGAATGTTTGAGGATGTGTCACATATTATCTTAAGAAATATTCATTGGTTGATATTCAAAACACCACCACATATGCATGACTGACATATTACATGACTATTTTCCACATCACAACTGTAGCCTTTTGATTATTTTACCTACATTTTTTTAGATTTTATTTATTTTTAGAGAGAGGGGAAGGGAGGATGATGGAGAGGGAAATATCAATGTGTGGTTGCCTCTAGTGCACCCCCTACTGGGGACATGGCCTGCAACCCAAGCATGTGCCCTGACTGGGAATTGAACCAGCAATGCTTTGGTTTGCAGGCCCGAGCTCAATTCACTGAGCTATACCAACCACAGCTATTTTACCTACTTTTCTATGCTTTGTTTTAATATTATTCTAATATCGGTTTGGGAGCTGATCTGACCTGATGATTTACTTTGGACATGTTTTCATTTGAGCAACATATTATGAAATTAGTGGAATAAAATATAATATTATGTCAATGTAGTTTTTATCTCTAAGCACCTAATTGTCAATTATGAAAATGTCTGAATAGAAGATGCCATTGAAAGTTACAGGAAAATTAAGAGGTGCTGTGGGGTGGTTCAAGTCACCTATTTTAACCTTTTTTGTATAATACATTTGTTCATTTGGATAACCATACTTGGGGTTCTACAATAAAATTATTTCCAAAGAACCTAATTTCTCTGAATTTTACATACTGAAAGCAATGAAGTGAAATATGTAAATGAGGATATTTATGTGTGCATTAATTATCTTCACAATATGGAGTTAATAGGTTCCCAGTATTTTAAAGAGTATGGTCCTGGAAGGGTTGTTGCCATGTTAGGAAAAATCGTGGTTAGAATTATCAAACACTAACCTACTTTGTGACAAAACCAGACTTCATATATCTTAGCTTTGTGCGTTAAAGAAAATGAACAAAGAATTTGCTGATTTTCTCATTAATGATTAAGCAGTAATCTTTTAAAGTTAACTTTCCTGGAATTCACTACAGCAATAGCAGAAGAAAAACTACCTTGTATATTTTTACAAGTTAAAAAAATAGAATTTTAAACAGCAAATAGTGTGACACTAAAATAGTTTAACCAGTTAGGATTTCCAGAATAAAAATGAAATCAGACTAATTAATGATAGTTATAAACCATTTTAAATCCAGAGTTAAATTTAGCAAGTAATTATTTTGAAACATGCACAAAATATATTTTAAAAATGTTTGACCATAATCAATCACCAGGTGTCTATTTGCCTGTAAGGATGAAGCACATTCTAACATTTAACCATCTGTCAGTCAACATTATTTATTGAATACCTGCTGTGTATGGAATTGTTAACCTTAAAACAAATCAATCATAAAAAGTCAAGATATTAATACAGAACACAAGCAAACGAAAGCCACCATAAGAATTTCTAGTCAACAATTTAATAAGAAGCTGCTTCATCATTTTGTATTTCTATTGTATGCATAGTCTTGGAATGTATTATTTGCCTCTATTACAAATATAGGCCTTCACTTAGAAAGTTGAAATATATAGTATGCAAGTATACTCTCAGCACCTATCTTTAGCTAGGATTATCCCACTATCTTCACACAATATTTTAGTAGAGGAATTTTCCTGTATTGCTAAGTCATTACTTAAAGGATTATCGCTGATCTATTACCCAATTATTCTTAGATAAAATGCAGTGTGATAACTATTCTGTGTCATATAGTGTTATTACCAATGTTCTGAGCCAACATTATAAGAAATCCTCACTCGGTCTTTTTCCTTTTTTAATTTAATTTTATTTTTTTAGAGTTCTTTAAATTTGTTGGGGTGACTGGTTAATAAAATTACTTAGATTTCAAGTGTAGAATTCTATAACATATCACCTGTATATTGATTATATTGTGTGTTTACCACCCAAAGTCAAATCCCCTTCCATCACCATAATTTGACCGCCTTTAGCCTCCACTACCCTTCCAACCCCCTTTCCCTATGGCAACCATCATACTGTTGTCTGCGTCTATGAGTTTCAGTTTTCTTTTTTGTTTGTTCAATTGTTGCTTTCAGTTCTCTTTTCTTTCTCTCTTTGTTTCTTTTCTTTTGTTTTCTTTTGATATCGATGTAGTGCTTTTCTCTTAGGTTTCTATTTTAATCTATTAATATTCCACATTGATATTAGTCACTTAATGTAATTGAGATCTTTTCTTTATTTCACTACTATGCCCAGTTTAAAATACAACTAGAAACAAAATATTAGGATATTACATACTGTGGATTGTTGGAATAAAAGAGGTCTCACCTCCAAACTGAGGATATTTAGAGCCTGGATTTTAAAAAGAGGGGGAGGTTCACTGTTTAAGCAAGGAAGAAAGGAAGGAAAAAGAGAAGGAAAGAAGGAAGAAAGGAAGGAAAGGAGAGAAGGAGGAGTGAGTAAGGAAAGAAAGGAGAGAACGAGGAGAAAGTTACATATGCTCCAAATTTCTAAAAGTGCTTTACAATATAGAATCTTAACATTACAAAAAATTAGTTCTTATGAAAAAATAATTTTATTGAGTTTCATTTTATTAATCTTTAGGTAGGGAGTATATTGACTTTCTTGGAACTTTCAACATATTTTTATCTACCAGAAATGTATGTATACAGGGAACAGAAAGGTCATCTATAAATATAAAGTTTCTGCTAAAGATCTAAAAGATCAAAATTATATTAAATCTAAATTAATTTTTATTTATGATTATTTTACTTATTTTTCCAGCTTTATTGAGCTATAAGTGCCATATAACATTCTATAAGTTCAAGGTATACAACATAATGATTTGATATTTAGAAATGATCACCACAGTAAGGTTAGTTAACATATCTGTCACCTCACATAGTTCCAATTTTTCCTATAATAAGAACTTTTAAAATCTACTTTCTTAGCAAGATCAAATATACACTACAATATTGCAAACTATAGTCAACATATTGTACATTATATCCCAAAACTTACTTATAACTGGGAGTTTGTACCTTTTGACCACCTTAACCCATCCCCTGCCTCTCACAAGCACTCACAAGTTCTCTGTTTCTATGAATTCATTTTATTTTGGATTCCACATAAAATGAGATTATCAAGAATCTCTTTTTCTCTAACTTATTTCACTTAGCATAGTATTCTCCAGTTTCAACCCATCAGGACAAATGGCAAGATTTCCAATATTACGCTTTCTATATATATATGAGGTCTGTCCAGAAGGTATCCACCAATTCCACTTTTGAGTATATACCCAAAAATTGAAGGCAGTGACTTGAATATTTATACACCAATACTAATGGTAGCATTATTCATAATAGCCAAAAAAGTGGAAGCAACCCAAGTGTTCATCAACAGATAGTTGGATAAATAAAATGTGGTAAAAACATACAAGTGAATATTTTTCTGCCTTAAAAAAGAAGGGAATTCTGACACATGGTACATCACAGGTAAACCTTGAAGCCCTTACGCTAAGTGAAAGAAGAAAGTCACAAAAGGACAAATATTGGATAATTCCACCTATACGAGGTACCTGTAGTAGTTTATGAATTTAAATAATTGGTCTTGGGCCAGAATCATGAAGTTGGCAGGATTGCATTATTTACTGGGAGTTCTAGGAAACAGTCTTTTTTTTTCATGACTTTTCCACCTTCTAGAGGCTGCTTGCATTCCTTGCCTCATGGCCCTCTTCCATCTTCAAATTCAACAATCATATCGCCCAAACCTCTTGTCTGTCACATCTCCTTCTGTGACTTTCTTCTTCTACTGCCTCCCTTTCCCCTTGTAAGGACCACTGTGTATTACATTGATCACACCAGGATAAACTTCCAATGTCAAGGCCAGCTGACTAATGACCTTAATTCCATCTTCAACCTTAATTCTCCTTTGCCGGGTAACCAAACATATTCACAGGTTCTAGAGATTAGGACATAGAGATTATAGACATATTTTGGGGTGCATTATCCTGCCTGCCACAACTGCATTGGTGAATTAGAAACGCTAGTCTAGACAGTTAAACTTTCATTTTTATTTGTTTTTCAAAATGCAATTGACCTGATAAATTTTACATTTGAATTCCAAAGACAGTAGGGGGACACAGAGAGAAAAGTTAATTAACAGGGCAATCTAAAAAGTGTTCAAAAGATTCTAGACAGAGATTCATGTGTTTTTTATGATAAACTGATAAGCAATAATCTGATACTTGGTATATAATCAAGGCGTTCAAGTGACTGAGCAGGCCTAGAAAAATTAAACATATAATCAGAGAGAGACAAATGATACAAATAACTCCTATCCAAATGAATTTCTGTCACAGCAAATCTATAAACCTAAGTAGACGTATAATAAGAATTTCCTGTATTAGTATAAATATAGACAATATCGAATTAATGATCCCATCAGACACCATAATATATTTTATAACTGTTATGTCAGTAATGTAAAAAAAAAAATTCCCCCCAAGGCAAAACTAGAAGAGAAATAAACTTTTCTTTAACCTTTAAAATCTTCCCAAGTGCAATTATGTGCTTCCCAAGACAATAACAGCTTCCATTTCTAAGCCTATACTTTCCTGCTTGTGTCCAGATGTAACATTTTCCTGTTTGGTGCTTTGTTTGTCAGTGCTTATTCATTTTGCTAAAGGGTTTTAAATCTTCCTGAAAAATGGAAATTCCTAACCCTAGCAACTTATGATTTGTCTTTGCGTTTTGCCTTTCCTCTAAACTTTCAAATCTTATTACAACCAGTCACTCATTAATGTCAATATCCCTGAGAAGTTAAGTGGCCAATTTACCCCAATATGATAGAAAGGGAAAAAGTGTATTTAAATGACTTTGCCTTTAATTAAGCTATTACAATCACTGAAACAGATCCTATATCTTTGCTACTTCTATCACACTAATACTGTAAGATAAATCAAATACAAAATTCACAAGAAACTACTTCCCTTTTTGTGCATAAAGCCAATATTAATGAAGAGTTTTTTAGCATGGAAAGTAAGAAGAAAGACATTTTGACCCTACTTAATATTATTATCTTATTGAAAAATTTATGGAAAGAAATTAGGAGGCAACATGCCCAGTGGTTAAGAGTGTAGACTCTTTTACTTAATAACTGTGTGCTTTGGGAGAATTTTCTGAGCCTCAGATTCATCATATGTGAAGTGTGGAAGAGAATAATAGGAGACACATCACAGAGTTGATGTGAGAAATAAATGAGATAAGATGTACTAAGCATGTACATAAACAAATATTTGGTAAACAAATGTTTGCCTTGCCATACAGAAACAAAGGGACACAGAGGACTTTGACCTCCATGTGATAACAGGCCCCCTCTTTCAATTCTTTTAGGAAGTACAAAGGAGGTGGTAAAAAAGAAAAAAAGAATCCTGATCCTTCTGTTTCTTAAAAATAACCAGCCTAAAATATCTCATGCCAAAGAAGCATATTTTGGGGTGACAAGTTATGTTCCCCTACAGATTCATGACCCCTGAGGAGTCATAATCTTTGAGGATGGGACTCAGTGTTACTGAATGTAGTTAACTAGTTATTAATATAAGAAGGAGAGCAAAGGGAATTAGACATTGAGCTTAATAAACTGCAGAGCATGACCCTGTTTGCTTCACCAGGAAGCTACAGCTTCACATCCCAGGGGATCATAGCATTGTTCCACCAAGGGAATTAATACACCTCCCTTCCCCTCTTCAGTACCAGATTGTTGAGGGGGGCACAGGAAAAGGACCTTGACCATAGAAGCCTGTCAGTCTAACTAGGGGGTGGGCCCATCAAATAGCCTGCTAAAGCTTGGGAAGTTGATTGGTCATTTTGAAAAAGCACCTGGTCTGTCTCAAACCCAAGCTAATATAATCCCAGGGGAAGAAAGAAGCACCCCCTCACCCTGTCTCTTGCTTTTTACCTGCACTCATGCCATGTGTTCGTGTTCTCTCTCACCCAGGAGCACACAACCACATGGGTCTATCAGCTAATGGGGCCCACTTTCCATGCAATCCTATGTAAGAGCCTGATTTCCACTGACATTAGGAGTAATTGTTAAAAATCTCTCCAGGTGACTATTTTTACTTAAAAATCAGTTACAGTTGACATTAAATATTATATTAGTTTCAGGCCTATAGCATAGTGGTTAGACAATCATTTACTTTACAAAGTGGTTCCCCTGATATTTCCAGTACCCACCTTACATAGTTATTACAATATTATTAACTGTATTCCCTAAACTATACTTTATATCCCTGTGACTATTTCATAACTGCTCACTTGTACTTCTTAATACCTTCACCTTTTTCACCATACTCCCCCAACCCCCAGTTAATTCTTATGCACCTAAAGTTTGAGAAAACTGGGTCTAGCAGACGTTTTTGGGAAAGGACCCTGAGGACATGAATGCTTCTCCATCAAGGAGAAAGCCAAACAAAGGGAACTGATTAAGAGGCAAGGCTCCTGGTGGAAGGTAGACATACAAACATGCCAGAGCATCATGAGGAGACAGAAGGAGAAAGGAAAACCAGACAGCAGGAACTCCATGTTTTTTGGGGGTTTTTTTTGCCCAAGACAGGCTCTTATGGTCTGGTGTGTGGCATTACAAGTCCTATGTGTATAGTGATGATATGGCAGTAATGTTTTATATCTCGTAATGGACTGTTTGTATCTTCCTGATATTTCAAATGTTACTGGGATGCCAAGGAGTTACAGTTGCTAATGCATTATCAACAGAGTTGACCTAAATGCAGTTGTATGATCCTTTCAACCTTGATTCCTTAAAAGAAAAGTGCTTACATAAAAACATTATGTAACATTTTATTGCAAACACACAGCACTGGCATACTAAATGTTAAAGATGTTTAAAAATGGCTGGGGTGGGGTGGGGGGTAAATGCAGACAATTGTACCTGAACAACAATAAAATAATTAAATTTTTTTTTAACTTCCACAGCTGAAAGTCTTTTTAAAAGAAAGCATTTAGAAGAAGACTTATCTTGTGTCATGGAGTCTAAATCCCCAGCAGCATGGCTAGAGATAGGAAAGACAATGAGTCCATCACCCCAGAGTTTTGCAAGCATTTTAATACATCAAGTAGGGGGCAGAAAGATGTAATCCTTTGTGAAAGGATTTATATTAGCTCTACACAAAGGGGATTGGCCAGTTCTGGGACAGGGAAAGCAGAGTCTACAAGGAAGAAGTGTCTGCCCCTGTGGACTAGCTGTGAGCAGCAGATTAGGAAGTTCATGCTTAAATAAATTGAGGCTCCTGGGGTTCCATGGCACCTGGCTAGTCTCTCTTTTGGTTAATCACAAAAATAGCCACCTGGAAATTAATACTAAATTCTAGCAGATATACAAGAATGTGCATAGTCTTTTGTCACAGCTGACCCACAGCTAACTGTTCTGTCTCTTTCTCTCAATCTCCGCCACTGTAATTTTAATTTAGAACATCTGAGAATGTTTTCTTGTCAAAGAAATGCTATTATCTGCTTTTATGTGTCCAAAAAAAAACAGTGGTAGTGGCAGCAATGATAACTAATGTATATTTTTCATAGCGTTTATCACTTTCTAATATTCATTTTGCCCTTATAAATATAAGCTCTGTTATCTTAACTTTGGGGAAAACTCTTAAGAATGGGTCATTGATTTTCCCAAGATTATAACTAGAAAATTGCAGACCCAGAACTTGAATCCATGTTTTCAGAGTCCATGGTCAGACTTTTCCCTTTGAACCTGTGGTTCTCAAAACATGATCCATTGAATCTTAAGTATCAGTGAGACCCTTTCAGGTGGTTTGTAAGTTGTAAAAAATTTATAATACATTATTTTTCCTTTGCAGTGTGTTGATATTTGTACTGAAGTTATAAAAGCAACAGTAGATAAAAGAGCTAGGTAGCACCATAGGACAAATCAAGGTGGTAGCACCAAAATGTATGCACACTATTTTTTTTAAATGCCAGTTTTACTTCAGAAGATCGTGGGGAAAGTAGGAAAATTATTAATATTTCAAAATCTTGATTACACATCTTTTAACATTTTGTGTGTTGAAGAGGGAGGTACAAAGAAAGTATTTCTGTTGCGTATTGAAGTAAATGATTTGTACAAGGAAAATTATTTGTCCAGTTGTTTGCATTTTGAGCTAAAGTAGATGTTTTGGTTTTTTCTTGGAACATTATTTTTGCTTGAAAAAAACTAATGACAGACAGTAATGATTATTCAGACTTTGGTGTTTGAAAGACACTGTCTCAAAATGATTAAAGTCAACCTGCCACTTCAAGGAAAATAACTATTTGTTGCCAATAAAAGTTTTGAGATTTCATGTAAAAATTAGAATTTTGGAAAACTTGTGTTTCCATAACCTAACAGCTTCTCAATACATACAGGTTAATGACTATAATTTTCATATTACATAACATAATGTCAGTGGACCAAAATGCTCCCATGGCCAAATGCTTGATGTTACAAAATTAAACATGTGAAAGATACATTAAAAGTGTCACACATATCAATGGATTTTAATGTAACAGAAAAGAAAAAGTCCATTGATAAAGTTTTAGATTCCAGGTTGCAGGTTTTTTGTCCTCATTCAAAGACATGATTTTATTGATTTTAGAGAGAGAAGGAGGGAGGGAAAAAGAGAGGGAGGGGAAGAGAGAGAGAGAGAGAGAGAAACATCGATGTGAGAGAGGAACATCAATGTGAGAGAGAAACATTGATCAGTTGCCTCTTGTATGTGCCCAGAATGGGAATGGAACCTGCAACCTAGGTATGTGCCCTGACTGGAATCAAACCCGCAACCTTTTGGCATACAGGATGACACTCCAACCTACTAAGGCACCCGGCCAGGGCTCCACTTTGCAACTCTTATGAAACTATTGTAAGCAAATCTGCCGGGTCGTGATGCCTTCCATTCAAAATAACGCACATGCCAAAGTGGCACATATTGGGGTGGCTTATTCTGCTGTCCTTCACAGCTGAGCAAAGAGTTCATCCACCTGGCTCTGCAGATAGCCCATTACACTGACACCAGGTGCAGTGAAAGAAAGTGGCGGTTGTTGTATAGAGCTACACACTGGACAGTGGGCATCTTGTGCTGGAAAAACCTGAACTCCTTAATAGTTTACAGACAAGGGGTTTTATAGTGCAAAAATCATCAGTCATCACAAGTAAGGGGTTTGGGGTTGTGGGTGGTGTTGAGTGTCATTCTGATGCAAGCTTCAGCAATCTGATTTATTCAGCTCCTGGGGTCACTATGGCCAGGTTTAGGTAACTAAGACCAGGTGGTCTCAAAAAGGAGAGGTCTATAAGACAGGTTGGTGTTCTGAGTCGCTGATCTTCAGAGCAGAAAGAAAAGAATGGAGTTCTGCATTTCATGCTTAACAGGCTACATTCTTCTATTATCTTAAGCAAAGTATAACTTCTGAAACTTCCTTTTCAGGCAGGCCTGCAGGCCTCAGGACATGACTATATACCAGTGCAGCTAGGACTCTTAAGAAGGGCTAATTTAATCATTTTAACTGAAAATTAAATTATAATATATATAATCTCTTATGGTTTGCTGTTGGCTTCACTGTCACTTGGAGAGTTTGAGTGGAGTATTAAAGAAGACTTTCCAAAGTGTCCTTAAATGGCTATTAAAATATTCCTCCCTTTTCAAAATATTTATCTATGAGAAGCCATATTTTGTTAGTATGTGTACTTCTATTGAAGTAAGCTATTACAACAGATTGAATGTAGAAGACTATATGCTACTATAAAGGTTTTTGTTCTGCTTTCACACCTGTGACTCTTTTCATGAAGGGATATAATCTTTCTCAGAGAGCCTCCCCTCCTCCCACACAGACATGGACACACCTGGCTGTGATTAACTGGCTTAGACCAGGAAGAGAGGGCATTTCAGCCTCCATCATGGATGGCAGGCTTTGCTGTCAACTAGGAGGGAGAGAAAATAGCCATGGTGTGCAAATACCCATTATGGTTACAGTGTAACACACTTGTGTGAGTTCCTAGATTCACATGTGAGGCATAGAGAGGGCATAATAGCATGCAATCCTTTCAATCCTATTAAATAAATGACCTTCTTCTGTTTAAACATAATCCTGGATGGATTTTTTTTTTTTAATTCTGCCATGTGATACCTGTTTTCCTTAAATACCTAAGTAAGTTATCTTTCAAATTCTAGGTCAAAGATCATTCCCCCTCTGAAATTTTCCTAGACATCAACAAAGAGTGTTTCACCCTTCTATGAGACCTTACAGCATTGTATTCAAGCCTCTATATAGAACTAGTCATACTGAAATGATCTGTTTATTTTCTGACTGCTCTGGTAGAGTGCAGTCCTGTAGGAATAGAAATGTGATTTATCAGCTTCCATGTAATGGGTATATTATTTAATGTGGATTAGATGGGGAAAAAACAGGTGGTTGAAACTCTGTTTTTCAGAAAGACTATAAAATGGGGTTAAAGAAAACAGGAAAAATCACTATTCGTTCAACACCACTTCTTAATGACCATGCAAGGCTATGTATCAGGGTATTATAGACAAATAGGCCCAGGTCAGGCTCTGTAGTAAAATGCATTTCCGTTCATGGGTTAAGTAGGTGGTAAAGTACCAGTAACCTATGCTGTGTGATTAAAAAGAATTAATAATATATACATCCCTTTTGTATGTGAAGCATGAGTGACCTTTGGGTTTAACTGCTACCATATACTATTTATATCTTTAAGCATTATTAACAAGAAAATACCAGGCATCCACAGTAGTAAAAATAGCTTCTTCAGCTAAAATAACCAACATTAAAATAAAAGAGCTATAAATATGCATGCTTCATAATATAAACCCAAATGTCCTCTATGGTATAATTAAACCAATCCTTAGCATTTAGAGAGGGTTTTTCATCTGTGGATCTTAAAGTTATTCACACATTATTAATTCCAGAAAAAATGTCTCTAAGGTAGAAAAGTTATAGAATACAAAACTGAGTTCATTTGGTAAAGGCTATAATGCTAAGAGGCTTTAGAGGTGGGTTTAAAGGTCAAGTAATATTTTTCCTTATCCTCTTCTCAGGTCACTGGGTAGTGTTATCATCATATAAAAACATGTCTTAATAAGAAGCCAAGTGTCCATGGTACGATGCTGGGCACTGACCACATTTAATGAACACCATCCACACTATGGGCCCAAACCTAAGAGGGGAAATGAAGAGGCAGACAAATTTCAGAAAGGGCAAACAAAGCAAGTCTTGTGATACAACCTTTGTTGGCAGTTGAATAATTATGAAAATATCAAGTAAAGATTTAACTGGTGCCTCACAGTATAATAACACCCACTTGGCATATATATGTGGTCATATGTAATGAGAGTTGTATATCTGGTGTTATAGATAGAAAGGGAAGGATGAGATGGGGGATGGATGGAAGGAGGTAGGTAGTGGGGGTGGAGGCAGGGGCAGGAGGGAGACAGGGAGGGGTAATTTGGGCTCAGCATGCATTCTAAACATAATATTCTGATTGAAATCAGGAATGACATGGAAAAGCGTGTGGACACAAGAACTCAGATTCAAGGGAGAACTGGAGGAAGGTAAAATGGGCATGTAAAATTGAGTGTATAACCCAGGTCTCTCTGTACTCTCACACACAAGGAGATCTTTACTAACTGAAGTAAGTTTTATTATTTTCTGAGGAAAATATCATGTACCTGTACGATAAATACTTAGCAATGAAATGCTTAGCAAAATTAACTCATGTCCTCACACAACACTTGTATGTATTCCATACACTTTTCAGAAAGAACCCTTAGTTGCCTGAATAGTGTTGAAAGCTTTTCAAAGAGTATCTCACCATCTAAAGTATTTCTTGAAGATGCACTCCTTAAACAAAACTTTACCTTTGCACTGAAACTTCTTAAGAAATAGAGTCCCAGGGACTTTATTCCCTAGAGGCCTGTCCTATCCACTTGACATTTGGAAAATGCAGCTAGTAACAAGTAATAGTCTACTCCTAGAAATAACTCTGGACCCTCAGGAAAGGCACTCAACCAGCTCTAAGCCTCCTCCTGCGCACAGCACACCATGCCTCCAAGGAAATTAAACCTACCAGAAGACTGGCCCAACTTTGGGATTCCTGGGAGGTAATCTGGCAAAATTGTTATACAATGCAATTGGGAGCTATGCACTGACAAACTCTGAAATCACCACTACCCTTCAAAGATAATAACATCTTAATGGATGTTATTGTTGCTTTGCCAAATACTCATCTTCCATTTTACAATAGAAAAATACATTTATAATTTTGAGAAACAAATATATTTCAGAATATGCTACATTATAGGTCATTTTTTTTAAGATGCAGTACCTTTTCTACTTAATTTAGTGCACCTTCATCTTCATTGTAAAGGAATTAACTTGATTGTTGTGATCATTTCACAATGTATATATAGCAAATTGTCACACTGCATACTTTACATGTGTTACAATTTTATTTGTCAATTATACTTTAATAAACCTGGAAAAAAATCAGTGCTTTGATGGCTATAGGCCAAGGGCGCCTCTCGGCTCCTGCTGTCCCCTCTGCATTCCCAGAGGTTGCTTATTCTTCCAGTGCAGCTACTTGCATGTTCAAAGCCAGCAGGGGAGAATCTTCCCTTGTTCAAATCTCTGAATTTCTCTGACTCTGACATCTAGGCCCAGGTTTAAAGGGCTCATGTGATTACATCAGGCCCATCTGGATAATCTCCCTTTCTTAAAGCCAACTAACTATGCCCTCATCGTACAACCTTATTACAGGACCAAAATCCACCATTTTCCCAGTCTCAGGGATTATACACATGGTGTACACCAGAGAGCGAGCTCCTGAGGGATATCTTAAAGCCTGGTGCCTAGTAGCTGGATTATTATCAGAACCTTCAACAGGTAAAATTCTTTCAACAGTTAAAATTCCACCTGGATATCAGATGAAGATCCTTTCTACTTAGTATCCAAATGAAATTTTGTGATCTCTTTAAACCCTTGACAGTGTTCTTTTAAAAAGCAAATTATGAATACCAGAAGTTCATTAAACATTTGCTTCAAGGAAAGCCAAATGTTTAAATCTAACCCAGAAGTAAGGAATCGTATTTTGAATTTTTTTTCATTGTACTAAATCCAGGTCTTTTGTCTATACAGTATATATGAAAATCACAATAGTGTGTCTGCCATGTTTCCTCAAATAAAAGAGATATATGAATATCTTTTCTTCATAAGAAATATTTCCTTCATATAAAAATGATTAATGTTGCACCAGGGCAGAACTGGTCCTATAGTTTTTTGTAAGAGTAATGGTAACTCAGTCCATGCTAAATGTCCTGCTTCAGGCAAAGGTATTTTCTCTCCACTTTAAAAAGTGAACAAAAAAATTATTAAGTGCAATTTTTCAAATTATATGAAATGATCATTATCACTTAAAATATCATGTCAGTGTCATCACAAGTTTAAGATTCTACATAATTGTTCTTTCTGAGTACAGAAAGTAAAAAAGTTTGTTGAATTATTGTTGAACAAGTAAATATTTGTTTTCCTTGTCAATTTAAGTCTGGTTGAGTGAATTATATGGAAGTTAGAAAGAAGCGTGACTGTTATTGCTTCAATCCAGATGAACTTCTATAGCATATTTTTAAAACTTAACATCATTTTATTTTTATTTAAATAGCACAATTTAAGGAAGCCTGGTACAATAGAAAGAAATTCTGAGGGGGAATATATTATTTGACTTTACTTTAAAATAGTATTATAATGTTCATCTACTGAGTGCTGATGTATGCTAGGAAATGCGCATTATCTCACTTAATCTTAACACTCAAAGGTAGTATCTCTAAAAGGTAATTCAAAAATATAACTGCTATATTATTATCACATCCAAAATTATTTAAAAACCCTAATTCCTTAAAGTAATTATCCATTTAGCTTTTGAATTTCCCCAGTGTCTGTATACAATTTTAAGAGTTGATTTGACTCAGAATCAAAATAATATCCACAAGTTGCAACTGGTTGCTATGCTCTTAAATCTGTGTACTCTATAACTCCAATTCTTTTGGCTTTCAGGTTTTATATTGAAAAAAATTTTTTTTGCAGTTTTTTTACAAGATGTACTTGGCTACTTGCATTCCCATAGTGTGGTTTATTATGTTCATTTGTATTCTGCATTTCAGGACAGCTGGTAGTTAGATTGAGACAGGAGAGATCAACTTCAGGTTTAACTGTTTTGCAAGACCACTTTGTAAGTCATGAAGCACCTGGCTTCTTTGAACTTGCTTGGAGGCAGCTTTTAGTTGGGATGCATATACTCACTTTAATGATCTTGCTATATTGTATCCAATTCCTATAATAAATTGGGGATTTATAAGCAGTGCTACTTTGGGTTCTATAAGTTATCTTTAAGCAATTTAACTTTGTTTAATTGTCATCACTAGTGCAAGATCTGTACAGATAATATTCTTTTCATCATTTTGTTACACTAAATAACAATTTGTAAAGAAAGCATAAGAAATGTTTGACTCTTTCCCTTTATCAGTTCAAAATAATGACTTGGTTACTTAGTGTCCTCCAAAGGTGACTTACGGACTTTAGTTTTCCTAAATGCCATTATAGATTTTTGAATGTAAGCATACTTGAAATCTTCCAATCCACTGCAGTCTTTATTTTATTGTTGCTTAAATTGTGCCACCTTAGGCTAGTGGGAGATAACTCAAGTTGGTTCCTGAAACATTCTCCTATGTTCTCAATAATTTTTGAAATCCCCTTTGCTTTTCAGTATAGATGATCCAGGCAACTCATGTAGAGGCTGGGGCCAAAGTAGGTTTATAGTTGTGAGTACACGAAACACATTTCATTCCTGTATTCTTATTTTTTAACTATTGTATTATTTTCCATACAAACAACTATAAACCTACATTGGCCCCACCCTGCATTTCCTGTATCAGGCCTGGAATCACCCAGTTCTTTATTGTCTCCCATTCTTATTAATAGGAAATTGTGTTTGAAGACTACAGTCTGGGTGCTACTAGGATAAATTGCCACTGAGTTAGTCGTGGTTCATAAGCCTTTTCAGTGAACAGAGTTATGAAATGCACCTTTTATCATGAATTGTATGCCATGTCTTTCAATTCAAATTTGTAGCTATAGGAAAGTTTTGATTTAACCTCAGAAATTTTACATTTCTTTCCTTTTCTCCCACAACAGATTTATTCTAAGATTTGATGTAATTTATTAATTTTAAGTATAAGCTGAACTTAATTTTGAGTTTCTTTTAAGGATAATATAATTTAAATATTTTGAAATCATGTATTATACAATTTTAGTCTAGATTTTATAAAATTCACTTTGAAGACTTTCCCACATCTGATTATCCTATAATACTAATGAACACTTGCATAGCTCCCAGAATTTTGGTGGACTGAACTCGAATAGACCTATGGGGAATATTCGAGTCTAGAAAATGTTTATAAGTTATTGGTTCATTAGTAAATGCAACATTTTTTACAATTTCTGTTTCTCAATGCTGCCTGGTAATTACAGGGGTCTAAAAAATGAATTGCTCAGTTATGGAGGACACCCTGAGGCTAACAGGGCCAAGAATGGGCAGAGTGTCAGGCAGTGGCTCTTGGTATGCAGAAGAAGCTCCTTGTACTATTCCTGTCCCCACCCTACCCTGCCTCAGTAGACTCTAGAAGGAAAACCATCTTACCTGGATCTCATACAAGAGATCCTGGAGACATTGATATAATACATGCAAGGCTCCTTGGGGTTTCATCAGACAAATTTAGGAGAGGAACTCAGGGATAAGAGTGGACATCCAGCTAATGAAATAGATGGGGGTCCAGTACTTGCACATTTAGGGCACTGGTATACATAATTCATTTGTACTCCCAGAAGGGTGGACCTAACAAAGGAACTGATAACATTTTGAGTGCTAATTACGTCCTAGACACTTTGCTAGTTGTGTTCATATATGGGGAATCTGTTTTGAGCCTTATAACAGCCCTCTAAGGCATGGTTTCTTAACCTCAGAACTATTGACATTTTTGGTCAAGATAATTTTTTTTTTTTATTTGTGCAGTGGGGGAGGTGTCCTAAGTATTGTGAGATGTGTAGCAGCAACCCTGTTCTCTGCCCACTAGACACCAGTAGCAATCCTTCAGTTATGAAAACCCCCCACAATGTCTCTAGACATTCCTAAGTGTCCCTTGGATGGGAGAAGTACCTCCCATTGAGAGCCACTGGTTTAAGGTAATAAGCATCATCCCTATTTATCAGCTGGAGACACTGAAGTACACAAAACTTGGGTTTGGTCATAAAGCTGGGAAATATAGGACATGGGATTTGAACCTAGCTCATAATTGCTTAAAAGCCCCTGAAATTTTCCTTATTCCATATTACCACTACCAACAATAAATATTGTCTTATATTTACATAGTTCAGTTGTTTTCAACCATTTCTCTGTACACACAAAAAAGGCATATTAGAGCAAGAAAACCACCACAATAGGTCATTGAACCATTCTTTCCTCTTTACACTCCCATCCAATTCCCAGAGAGGTTCCATGATGTGCCTGGGTTTTCATTTTTTATACATATTAGTTCATTGAATGTTTACCATCTTTTAAGGTAGTAAGGTCAATTGTTACTATTCCCTTTCACGAAAGAGAAGAAAAAAGGTCCAATTATATTTAAGATTATGACAGAGATATACAAACAAACCAGGTCTTCAGTATCTTGGAACTCTATTCTCCCAACTATATCACACTAGGTAGGTAGGAAAAAAGAAAAACTAAGATCAACTCAATAGCAAAAAAAAAAAAAAAAAAAAAAAAACAACAAATGACCCAAATAAAAAACGGACAAAGGACCTTATTAGACATTTTTCAAAAGAAGACATACAAATGGCCAACAGGAATATGTAAAGATGCTCAGCATCACTAATTTTCAGGGAAGTACAAATCAAAACCATCATGAGCTGTCACCTCACATCTCTTATCTGTTATCAAAAAGACTACACATGACGAATGTTGGCAAGGATGTGGAGAAATCCTTGTACACTGTTGGTAGGAGTAAGAGTTGTTGTAGCCAGTATGTAAACCAGTTTAGAGGTTCCTCAAAATTAGAAATGGAAGTACCATATGATCCAACCATCTGACTTCTGGGTATATATTTGAGGAAAGGAAATCACTATCTTAAAGAGATATCTCCCACTCCCAAGTTCATTGCAGCATTTTTCATAATGACCAAGATATGGCAACAGCTTAAGTTTCCATGGACAGATGAATGGGTAAAGAAAATTCCACATGCAATAGAATATTATTATTCAGCCATAGAGAAGTGGGAAATCCTGACATGAGCAACAGTATGGATGGACCTTGAGGACATTATGCTAAGTGAAATAAGTCAGACACAGACAAACACTGCATGATCTCTCTTATATATGAAATCTGAAAAAATAATTAAAAGCCATACTCATAGTAACAAAAGTGGAATGCTGGTTGCTAGAGGCTGGGGGTGGGGGTGGTGGAAAAGTGAAGCTTAAAGACAAGTGCAATGGTGGTTGCTGGGGTTGAGAGTAGGGGGCAGTAGGGAGTTACTGTTAATGGGTGCAGAATTTTAGTTTTGTGAGATAAAAAGGGTACTGGAGATAGATAGTGGTGATGGTCTCACACTAATATAAATATACTTAATATCCCTAAATTGTACACTTAAAATGGTTAAGATAGTAGGTTTTACGTTATGTGTATTTTACCACAATAAAAAAGAAAGAGTGGAGAAAAAAGCCCAAGCACCATATTTGGCATTATGAATGTACAAGAAAGGTTTGTTTTCACTTACCAAACAATTATATTGACTTTATTTTACCATAACCTTAAAATATCCAAATTCATACATATGCAAAAGTTTATACAATCTGGGAAGCCTACCAAAATATTATTTCAAAAGGAAAAAAACACGCAAGCAATATACAGAAAATTATGGTAATGTTGGCCTGTTACTTTATATTTAGTCTGTCTACCCTAATTCCTTTTTAGTTCCAAGGCACAATTACTACTGTTTATTGTCGGGACAATGTTATTTAGGAGCTGAACTCCCATCAAGAGGGTCTTCTTTCTCTGTCAGCAATGGCTTAATGAAATAGCCTTTCACCTTTTGAGACAGGCTTTTAAATTCTCTCTGTACAGATGGAAATTCTGTAGGTCATTTTCTTCTAATTGCTTGTGGACAAGGATTGACAAGCCACCACACAATTTAGCTTGATTGGCAGATTTTTCTCAGAAGTAGTCCAAGCCTGAACCATCAATTTCAGCCCAAGATTTAGATGTCTTATCAGAGCTTGGTGGTAAAAATTAGCTTTATGCTGAGCTCTCCCAAAGAATTCTTTTTAAAAGACAAAAAATATATATCATAATTTTTTAACACTAGGTATGGATATGATGTTTATTTATGGGTTCAATCCCCAGTTGGGGCATAAGGGAGGTAACTGGTTCATGAAGTGATTTTAATAAATTGCTTTGTAGTTGTCATATGGTGGCTCCTTCATTATCCCAAAGTGACAAACACATGCAGGGAAAACATTTTTGAGTTGAGATTATTTTTGATTATATGTATTTTAAATTACTAACATTAAAATTATTAGTTAACCAATTAAGGATACAAATATTTAATTTATATTAAATTATTGTGATATGCCATAAGAAATGGTTCAGGGTAGTAAATAAAGATATGTAACACTTTTTCTCCGACTAAAATGCTTTAGCTTTTTGTCTCAGTGTTATTTCTCAGGGTTTCATCCAACATTGCAAATGGCCAAAAGTGTTCCTGCAACTTGAAGTTATTGTAATATGTACCTTCACTTTGGATTAGATCTTCTAAAGCACATTCTTAAAATAATAGCATTACATACTTGTTTTCTTTAAGAGAAGGTCAAAATCCTTGAATTGGGACATCATTTTGTGAGGTCAAAGTTTTGAGATAAATAAAGAACAGACAAATAGGCCTTAGATAAGCAATCCTCAAACTCTTTGGCTTCAGAGCACCCATTTACACTCTTAAAAATTTGGAGTATCCCCAAAAGCTTCTGTTTAGGTTAATTAAACCAATTGATATTTACCATATTAGACCGAAAATGGAAAAGAATATAAAATATATTTTAATTATTGTTAAAATACCAATAATAAACCTATTACATGTAGCTATAACTAACATAATTGTATTTGAAAATATGTTTTCCATAATAAAAAATTCGTGAGAAATATGGCATTGTTTTATACATATACAAGTCTTCTTAATATCTGGAATTATTTCATTTAGAAAAAGCATTTTATTTATTTATTTATTTCATTTTTTACAATAATTTTTTATTGTTGACACTATTACAGATGTCCTCCATTTTGCCCTCTTTGTCCCCCTCCACTCAGCACCCCCCACCTTCACCAGTCTGTGTCTGTGGTGCATGTTTGCATATACGTTCTTTAGCTGAACTCTTCTTCCAGTCCCCCCAACTACCTTCCCTCTGAGATCTATCAGTCTGTTCTATATTTCCATGCCTTTGGTTTTATTTTGTTCCTCAGTTTATTTTGTTCATTATTCCATATGTGAAATCATAGAAAAATCATTTTAAGAAATGGTGCTTGCTGTCTTTGGCAGAGGGAGAGTGGGAAAAGAGCACCTGCCATCATCTGTCTAGAGAGTATCCCAGCAGGATCCTGGTTCTCTAGTGTTGCTTTAAGATTAGGAAGTGAGTCTCTTTCATGTGAAGTCTGAGCACTTTTCAAACAGCTGCTTCTGTACTGGGCCCTGGGGTGGCTGAATTCCCACGTGGGCCCTCTAAGAGCCGTTTGTCAGATCCCTAGAGCCCTGTGGGTCTCTGGATGCAAGCCCTAATGATTTTTAAAGCCAGATGTTTTAGGAGCTTGTCTGTCAGGTGCAGGTGTTAGAAGTTGGGGTGCCTGATGTGGGGTATGAACCCTTTGCTTCTCAGGAAGAAGCTCCAGGTTTGTGAATTTCCTTTCTATTGTGGGTCACCATGCGGGGGTTAATGGAGACATTGGGTCGCAGCCTCTCCTACCTGCTTCAAGGTGGTCTTTTTGTCATTTGGCCCACAGTGAAGGAGTTGCTTAGCTAGTTTTCAGTCTTTTGCAGAGGAAATTGTGCTGTACGTAGCTGTAGATTCCATGTGTCCTTGGGAGGAGATGAGTTTAGGATCTTCCTAAGTTGCTGTCTTGAATCATCTGGCTTAATACAAGGCAGTTGACTTTTCAGATGCATTTTTACATCTGTTGCAATATCACGTGCCATAGAACCACTAGGCAAGTCAACTGTAATACTTGTGAAAGAATGAGAGTGAAAAAGGCAAATGACAGGTAATTATTATTATGAAAATTGTTTTGCTTGCAGACCTCTAGGAGACTTTCAAGGCTCCTCAGGGGTCCTTGGGCCACACTTTTAGAATCTGTGTTTAGATTCAAGTTTATATTCTATAGAAGGTGAATGTGTTTTATTTTTCTATTTGTAACTAATAAAATGTTCCTTTTGTTTGAAGATAGCATCAGAAAGGCAGGTTTTTGAGACCAAATTGTATTAACGTTTTTATTCAATAACTATATTTCACCTTCTGTAGAAAGCCTTTTCATACATTCGGGCCAATGCTGACCATGGACAAGAGTATTGCAGGGTGGTAGAGGGCTTTTTTCTTAATAAGACATAGAAGGCTGCTGAACCACAAAGCAAATCCAATTCTATCAAAGATGGAAAAATAAAAGTACCACTATTTATGTTGTGTATGTTAGAAATATGTTTTCTTCTACTCATCTGTGAAAAAGAGTGGTTCTTAGCCCAAAGATGACCCTAAAGGCCAGGTGAAATAAAGCTAAAAATCATAAAGTACCATTACTCTATTGATGGAATGAGTCCATTCATTTGTTTAGGGTTATACAGATAGTACTCATACCATTGGGAATTTTTTAAATGGAATATTGCTTCTTATACTCTCTTACCTCAGCATTCCTGGAAATACCTAAAATGATGACAGTTACCCTTACTACAGATTTCCATAAATTAAATTAGTATAAAAGTAATTTTAGTGATACACTCACACAGTTTACATATATTTTTACTCCTAAATAACAAAATCCCTGGTCTTGTACTTAGCTGACCTAGAATATGGCAGCTGCATTTATGGTTCTTACAATTTCCCAGCTAAACTTTATGGCAGAATCACCTGAGGATTATTATTTTTTTAATTCTCACCCAAGGACGTTTTTATTTGCTTTCTTCGAGGAAAAGGGAAGGAGAGAGGAATGGAGAGAAAGAAACATCGATGCTAGAGAAGCATCCATTGGTTGACTTCAGATGCACCCAGACTGGTTATCCGTGCAGGGACTGGGGATCCTATGTGTCTGGACTGAGGGTCTCATGTGTCCGCACCTGACTGTGGATGAACCCTCAACCTAGGCATGTGCCCTGACTGGGAATCAAACCCGTAACTCTTCCGTTACTGGATGATGCTCCAACCACTGAGACATATGGGCCAGGGCTAAAGACTATTTTTAAAATACATCTACTTGGCAAGCAAAATATAATCAGAGACATTGAAATTAAGAACAAATGGACAGTAACCAGAGGGAGATGGGAGGGGATAATAGAGGGAAAGGGTGAAAGGTTTTCAAGAACAACTGTAAAGGAAACATGGACAAAACCAAGAGGGGGTGGAATCAGGGGAGGGAGGTGGGTATGGCTGGGGTGGGGGGAAAAAGGCAAAAAACTGTACTTGAACAACAATAAAATTTAAAAGTATTTTTAAAAATAAAATACACCTGCTTAGGTCCTGTTCCTAAACTATAGGTTCACAGTTTTTATATTTCAAAATCTCAAAACTCTGTGTCAGACCAGTTTCCCTGATGTTTCTGTTAGAGACATTACTTAGCTAGTTCACACCCATCCTTTCTGCAGTCCATAAGACATGTAAGGAATTACAGACCTCCTCATTGGTGTGCTGACATGCTTTGGTGTCTGTGAAATCCACTGCTCAGGATGGACATTAATCCTCCCTTATCCATGGTTATTCTTTCCTTGGTTTCAGTTCCCTGTGGTCAACCTCCACCTGAAAGTATTAAGTGAACAATTCCAGAATTGAATAATTTATACGTTTTAAATTGTGCACCATTCTGCGTAGCATGGCAAAATCATATGAGCCCCACTCTATCTGGGATGTGCATCGCCCCTTTGTCCAGCGTGTGCAGATGTATGCACTCCTTGCCCCTTAGTCACTTACCCACCTTCTCAGTCATCAGATCAGTTTTCTAGTTATCACAGTGCTTGTGCTCAAGTCACCCTTAGTTTACACCCAAAGCACAAGAGTAGTGATGCTGGCAGTTTGGACATGCCAAAGAGAAGCTGTAAAGTGCTTCCTTTAAATGAAAAGGTGAAAATTCTCAATAAGGAAAGAAAGGCAAGTATATGATAAGCTTGCTAAGATCTCTGCTAAGAATGAATCTTCTAGTTGTGAAATTGCCTAATTTATAAATTAAACTTTATCATAGGTGTATACGTCCAAGAAAAACATAGTACAATAGGGTTCAGTACTCTTTGGTGTCAGGTCTTCACCAGGGCTCTTGGAACGTATCCCATTGTGGATAAGGGGAAATAGCTATATCAAATACTTACCACCATCTCTAGGGAAAAGCATTTTGAAAGATGCTTCTCAGCAGATGGGCTATCTTTTTCCTGGAAACATCATTTCTTTCCAACCAGCTCTACATTTTGCTATAGGAATGCTTACAATGCCAGGGTATATTTGCTGTTTGCTGTTCTGTAGTATTGTGTTGATCATCTTTAAGGAATATGAAAACTCTTTTCTAGGCATTAGAAAAAGGGAAATGTTTTCCATATGGTTAAAGTGAAAATCCCCACTAGGGGAACCCCTCCTATAATCAGGATGCTCCAATTTGCCAAGACCTGTAACTGGAGGAGTGAGGAGTTGGTGGAAGGGCGACTTGGAAGGCAGTTCTGTGAGTGGCATCATTAGGTCCCTCAGTATTCTTCATGGAAAAATGATAAATATCAGTAAATTCTATATTGTTCACTGAGAATTTTCTTTAACAGTTTTTTTTTAATTTGGGAGGTCAAAATTAGTGCTAGGTTCTGTATCTATTGGTAGCTGAAGCAAACACATAAACTGCTTGGATAGTCAGAATGTGGACAATAAGGTGGTAGAAGAAAGCTGAGATACTTATGTTTACAAAAAACAAAGCTTTAATAATGTGGGTCACAGCCCTTGAGACTATTTTGTGATGACCACCATATGCATACAAAATGGAACTACACGGTTATGAGTAGCCTCCCCCTGGAAAGTACAAAAAAGTGGTGTGACCTTCTGGATTTAGCTGAAATCTGCTTCCAGACACAAAAGTAAAACCCCTAAGGCCACTGTTGGTGTTCTTAGATGTTACATGGCAATGCCTACGTTGAAAATATGCAGAAATCACTTGTTATTAGAGGAAAGAATATTCCTTTTGATCTTGTTCCTTCAAGTGTTTTTTCCTTTTATGCTTGTTTATTTGAGCTAGTGTGTATTATACACATTATCTCCTATCCCCAGAACCCTTTATTTTCAGTATTATCATTTGTTTTTGTGAACAAAATTGAGATACCCCCCCAACAAAGGCCTAAGTTCACCTGGCTAATGCATGATTGGCTTGGTGTTAGAACTCTTCACCCCGAACCCCTCTGCAAACCAAGGCCAATAGAATCCTGGCCTCTGTCATCCATTTATAGAAAATTAGACATCTGAAACATATTTAACTATCTAAATTGTATAAGGACAATTTGTCAATCATCTAAGCTTACTAGGAGCAAAAGACAGCATGCGGTTTTTAGCTCTTGTACCAAATTAGAATTGATTTTAGCAAAAATAAAAATGCAAAAATGACAATTGGACGTTTGAGTTTAGTTGGGTATTTTGTGACATTTTGAATATGTTCATGATTTTGGTAAAGCCATGCTTCATGGGGAGTTTCTTCAGTTCATTTTTCTGTTTTTAGCATGAGTCAATGTAATTTTACACACACAGGCACCCTATTGTTCTAGAAAAAAATCTTATGAGAATAATTACCTAGCCCTGTTGACAAATTCTTTAGCCTAAATAACAGTGCCATCTGCTGAAAAGGACTAGTGTGTCGCAGAAAAGTTTTCAGAGGGCTTATCTGGATTGGATACACAAGGCTGAAGAATAAAATAAATAAATTTCAAAAAAGATACTAGAGGAGGTGAAGTTAAACAAAGGTTAAACCTATAGGAAGAGAAAACTTCAGAGTATAGGAAAATCAGACCATTGACAAGGAAACTTAGAGGATAAAATGCCTTAATATGATACAAATTTAAACAGCAGCATTTCAGGCATTTTGAAAGTTTCATGATACTCTGAAATAATAATTATAATACAAGTGACACATTCTGGCTAATTGAAAGAGATTTGAGGAAATGGTATGATTTCATTAGAAATAAACAGGTTGATGTGAATAGATTCTTATTATTCTTAACCCTCCTCAAAAATATTCTGATAAAGGATTGGGGATAGATGCCACTGTGAAAATATCAAGAATAAGACACATTAATTATAGTTTCTCAACAATACTTGAATGTTACTGATGTGTTAGCTGTTTGTTAAAGGCATATCAGGCAAATTCATTTCCAAAGGAAGTCTTTAAAATAAACTTATTAAATCTTGTGTTAAGTCCCATACAATTTCTAATTTCTCATTGTCTCTTTTCGAACCCTATCCCAGTGGCAGTTTCGCAATTCTAATACTAAACTGCTGTTGAGAGTATGAATGGATGCTGTGATTATAATGAAAGGTTTGCCCTAGAATGCTTTTGATCAAAATAAATAGTATGTAGCCCCTTTGCCATTAAAATAAGAGTTAATCTATAATGCACTAGACCGCATTTCAAGAATTCTTTGTCTCCATGTTAGAAGTAATACAGTATTGGAAGTGTAAAGATGCGGCCTGCTATCTTAAAACAAGTCTATTGAATATATTTTGCAAATATTACATGGATGATTGCCTTTTTATCATCTTAATGTTTTCCCCTACTAAACTTTTAGATTTTCTCATCTTGTTATACAATGCCAAATGTCCAAAGGGAAACTGAAAATTTAGAGAAAACCCCCTGAACTTTACATTCTTATGTCTATCCCTTTATTTTTTTAGTTTTCTGAATTTGTTTTCACCTTTTGTATGCAGCATGTTATTAGATTTAGCATTGTTAGCTAATGTGAAAATGTATTTATTTTTTAAAAGGTAAATTCAGCCCATTTACACTTATTGATGTATGTGTGTGTCTGACATAGCTTTTGGAATTTAGGAAGCTTTGGGTCATTTTGATAGTAGTAGACTATATATATATATATACACACATATATATGCATATAGTCTCCTTAGCCTTCTCTTTATTATAACTTACTGATTTATAACTATGAAATTAGTTTTTGCTAGTAATATCTTCTTTCTGAACTCTTTCTCTTAGCATCAGATTTGAAAGTCATTTTTCTTTTACTTAATGCTTATGAAGCAATTTGCAAGTATATTTTACTTTTCATGTACTTTCCCCATTCTCTCTCTATTTCTCTCAGTTGAGACCATCTGTATTTTCAGAACATATAGCTGTTACATATTATATTGTCACCCTTATAACTGACATGTGGCCTTAAGTATAGGTAATACTTAATTCTCATTACTACCCATTAAGTCATTATCTCTCCAGTCTTTTTGGATGTTTAAAGTTTATTCTACGGAATGCTATTAGATAAAGGCTCATGGTAAAAATATTTTCTAAGTACTTACATGTTCAGAAGATTGTCTCTGTCCTTACTACTTGAATATTTATTGACTAGACATAAGATTCTTAGCTAATATTTTATTTACCAAAATATAATAAATAGGCATTTTCATTGCATTCTGTCATGAAGTATTACTATTGGGAAATCTGATAACAATTTGATTATCTTTCTCCTATATATGACTTTAAATTTCTGCCTTAACACAATCTTTTTTTCTTTTTCCTTATAGTGCAGTAGTTCTACTAAAATTTATATGAGTGCTTATAGCTTTGCTTGTTTTTTCCATGTATGTGATGTGTATTTTCAATGCAGAGTTTCTGTTTGTTTATATTTCAGGAAAATTTTCTTTTGTAATGGATTTAAAAATTTATTCTCTTTAATTTCTTTACTTGGGGGGGGAGGGCAGCTTGTACATGTATTGATTCTTTACCACATAGCCTCCATTTCTATCATTTTCTTCTATTTTTTATCCTTCAATTCCTTGTAAGAAAAAGTATCTTCTTTTCATCTATCCCTTTCCATAATGCAGCATTCCTTGTATTCATTTCCTTTTCCTTCTAGTTTGGTTTGCATATCTGAAATAATTTTGCTTTATTTATAATTCTTTTCTGAGTCATGCTGCTGCTTTTTTCCAGTCACCTCCTACCACTCTCGAAAACAATTTTAGGAGAATGACATCATCAAAATGGCAGAACAATAGTTTTCTATTGTCTTCCCCAGAAAGAATACCGATTTTCACAATCACTCACAGACAAGAATGCCTTTGAGGAGGTCTGGGAATCCAGCACAGAAGTTTTAGCACACTATTAGAGAAAAAACCCAAAGTCGGGTGCATTGAAAAAGATAAAAAGGACAGATTCACTTTACCCGCACCACTCCCACCCTAGTACGCCACAGCCCGGTGCCAAGAGAGTCCAGTCTCAGCCTGCAGTTTCCACTGCGGAGGAAGATGAGTGTGTGTGCGTGGCTCACTGACTTCCCCAGTTGTATGAAATGCTGACAAAGAGGCTCACTTCTTTCTCACCCCATCCTGAATCTTGAGGTGAGCTGCACAACTGGGGCGTAGGGAGCAGCTGGAAAACCAGCAGGCAGGGATGCAGATCTACTAACTGCTTCATGGACTATGCCTAGCCAGAAAATTCCCTCAGTGGCTCAAGGTCACCCCCATTATTCCATGTGCCTCACCCACACCCTTCCCATTCACGGCCAGCTCCCCATGCACGTTCCTGAGGGTGGGGAGAGTGAGTTTTTGTCGACAGCTAGTGAACACAGAAAAAGCAGGCCTGACTTCATGGCACGGGGAAAAAGCACACTCTCTTGGGCATTCAGCACCACACAAGTGAAAGTGAAAGGGAAGCTGTCAGCATCCATCCTGGCTTCGCAAGATTGAGATATCATAGAATATAGAATGTTGGTTGGAAGGTGATGGGGGTTGGGGAAAATTAGGAGATGTTGGTCAAAGGGTACAAATTTCCTATTATAGGATTAATGATTTGGGGAGTTCTAAAGTACAGCATGGTAACTAGAGTTAATAATACTTGACCACTGCTAAGAGAGGAAATACTAAAGATTATCACACACAAATGGTGATCACATATGTTGATGGATATACTAACTAACCTTATTTTGGTAAACATTTCACAATATGTATGTGTATCATATCATCACACCGTGTGCCTTAAATTTATATAATCTTAAATGTCAGTTGTGTCCTAATAAATTTGGAAAGACAATTTTATATTGAAATATAAGTTACTTTTTAAAAATCTAGTTTGTGGACATAAATATCTATTGCTCCTTAAGTGTCTATACATCATTATTTTGCTCCTTGGTATCTTTTTATATGATAATTTTGTATTGAGTTTTAACCAAGATTCTTTTGTGATTGACATTTTAAAATCAAATCTGTTTTCCTGTGCTTTTGAGAGAGTAAATGGGCCAAGACAGTTTTTCTAATTCCATCATTGTAGAGTTTACTTCTCTATTGTTTTCATAAATTAACAATAAATCCTGCTTCATATATTCTGAGCTCTGCTTCCTCTGTTCCACTCCTTAAATTTTACTCAAACCTTCCCTTTCCCCTGTTTTTCCTGTCCTCCCTAATTTGAATGATACTACCAGCAATTTCTCCTCAGTGATGGGCTTTGTTCTAGAAGAAAGTATATTTAAGCAGTTGACGGAGACCATGACACTGTAACACCTTCATATCTTACTTCAGTCCCTTTATACTTAGCCATAAACTTGTAGATGTGGACATATGAATAAATGTTAACATATCTAGTCTTTTAATACCACCATGATAATGTGAAAATGTTCTAAATACCACCTTAATAACTCCTCAGACATCACATATTGAATGTAGGCATCCTAATATATGAAATTGTTGATTTTTAAAGAGGTCTTAGAAATAATTTTTTAAGTATCTATAAGGTCCTTGTTTCAATCATATTTGTTAAGGATTGCAAATTTTTATAATTAAATTCAGATATTCTATATTTGAAAGTCAATGTCAAGTTTGATGAAGTTAGATGTGGAGAAAAGGGAACCTAGTGCACTGTTGGTAGGAATGCAGACAGGTGCAGTCACTGTGGAAAACAGTATGGAATTTCCTCAAAAATCTAAAAATGGAACTGCCTTTTGACCCACCAATTGTGCTGCTGACATTATACCCTAAGAATTCTGAAGCACCAATTCAAAAGAATCTATGCACCCCAATGTTCATAGCAGCACAATTTACAATAGCCAAGCGCTGGAAGCAACCTAAGTGCCCATCAGCAAATGAGTGGATCAAAAAACTATGGTATATTTACACAATGGAATACTAAGCAGCAGAAAGAAAGAAGGAGCTCCTACCCTTCACAACAGCATGGATAGAACTGGAGAGCATTATGCTAAGTGAGATAAGCCAGGAGGTGAAAAACAAATATGATATGATCTCATTTATAAGAGGAATCTAATGAACAAAATAAACTAATGAGCAAGACAGAACCAGAGACATGGAAACATGGAACAGATTGACAGTTGCCAGAGGAAACAGGGGAGGAGGTGTGGTGGAAAGAAGGAGAAGGGACTACACAAAGAACATGTATTAATGACCCACGAACATGGACAACGGTGTGGGAATCAACTGTGAGAACAGTGGGGGTGTGGGATGGAAGAAGGCAAAGGGGGAAAATTTGGGACAACTCTAACAGAATAAACAAGAATAAAAAAAATAAATAATTATCTTATGTATATTTTGATAGTATTTCCTAAGGAATCCTTCCCTAAAAGTTCCTACTCAAAATGTCAAGTCTAAAAATTGATGTTTACAGATAAAAGTAAATAGATCCTTTTCTGGATTGTAGATTAGTAAAGCAAGTGTGGAGGGACCAGAGTAAAGGAGAATGACAAGAGAGTAAGTAGTTCTTGAGGAAAATATAATTATGTTTGAACTGAAACTTCCCCTGTCCCAAATATTCTTTGGAAGGAAGTAAAAGAAATATCTTAGTAGTCCATAAAAAATAATATTTATTGATATTGTTTTATTGTGGTCTTTTTTGTTGTTTTTTAAATATGTTTCACTTTAATGTATCTATTCTCAGGTACTTCTGAATGCGTTTAAGAAATTAGCATGCTTCATTTCCAGAATTTTTCTTCAATGATTCAGGTAAGAAAATTGGCTTATTACTTTAAGAGTATTTTACATATGATTTATTTCATGAAGAGTGATCGCTTCTGAGTTGTAAGAATTCTTGATATATTCTGGATACAAGGTCTTTGTGGGGTACATGTATTGTAGATTTTTTTTCTAGTTTGTGTGTTACCTTATTTTCTTAATGGTCTATTGATGAGCAGAAGATTTTACTTATGATAAAGTCCAATTTATCAATTGTTATTTTATATGTAGTGCATTTATTTTCTGTCTATACCTGCCTTTATCAAGATTGAAGGTATTTTGGAGGTTTTTTATATGAAGCTTTATAGTTTTAGCTTTTACCTGTATGTATATGACTGATTTTGAATTCTTTTGTGTGTGTGAGTAGAAGTTGAGGTTCTTGTTTCCCCTGATGGATATTTAGTCATTCTATCACCATTTGATGAAGAGATTTTTCTTTCCTCATTAAATTGCTTTGATACTTTTGTCAAAATCAATGCATCATGTATGTGTGCATCTATTTCTGGACTTGTGATTTTGTTCCATTGATCTAATTGTGTAAAGTCATATAAATGCCACACTGCCTTGACTACTGAAGTTTTATGGTAAGGCTTGAGATCATGTAGTATAATCCCTACAACTTTGACTTTTTCCTTTCAAAATTGTTTGGGTTATGCTAGGTTGCTTGCATTTCCATTTTTCAACAAACTCCACTGAGGTATTGATTGGAATTCTACTGCATCTCTATATTAATTTAGAGAGAAACATCTTAGCAATATTGAGTGTTCAAATATATGAAATTGATATAGACTACCGCTTATTTAGCTTTAATTTATCTCAACAATACAGGGGGGTGGTATATCTTTTGTTAAGTGTATTTTCTATTTAAATTTTATGCCACTTAAAATAGAATGGTTCTTTAATTTTATTTGCCAAGTGCTTTCCTTTTATATAGAAATATAGTTGGTATTTACATAAATTTTTTATCTTATGAGGTGGGTAAAATCTGCTTATTAACTCTAATAGAAATTTTTAGATTCTTTACAATGTTCTATGTAGCAATTATGTTTGTGAATAAAGACAGTTTTGCCTATTATTTGACAAACTATACTTTTATTATATTTTCTTGCCTTATAGCACTTGCTATGACTTCCAACACAATGTTTACTAAAAGGGGTAAGAACAGAAAGTCTTCTTCTTTTCCTGAGTTTAGTAAGCAAGTGTTCAATATAGCATGATTAAATATGATGTTAACTATAAATATTTTATATATGCCCTTTATCAGATTGAGATAGTTTTTTTAAATTTTAAAGAATCATGCTGTGCCTCTTCTCCTAGGAGTAAAAAAGTGCTATTCCCAAGGGTGCAAAAGGAACTCTAATAAGATATTTTAGAGAATCCAACAGAGATGAAAAGCCTAGATACACTATCAGTAATTTATAAATCCAAGATATGTATTTTTACTATATCTCTTTAATAATAAATAGTAATAACAAATTCTGCACTTTATAGTATATGTTCTATAAGCAAGTTCATATGTAGCCACATTTAGATAGACAAATAGATATACGTTTTTCCCTGAATGTGCTGTTGAGAAAAAATAGTTAGAGGTATTTGGTATTTATTCAAATGTTAAAGCCCTGTAAAGTATGAATTAAATAAAAACAACTTAAATGAAAATATTTCTCCATTGAAAAAATGTATACAAATAGATTTTTAAATAGTTTTAAAAATTACTTTCACAAATTATAATTGTAGCTTAGTTAATGAATATTATACATTGGCTTTCTTCAGACACAGTCCTAGTAAGATCTGTGTTTCAGTATAATGTGAATATTTAACTAATATTCACTGATTTAACTAATATTCATTATTCCAATATTGTGAATATTTAAGTAGATAAATTAGCCTTCATGACTGAAAGTGCATCTTTAGCACATTTTTGTATATTTTAAAAATAAGAACTTTAGACAATTTATTAGCACAAAAACATTTATTAGCATGACTCCTTATGTTCAACTTCAAGTCTCCTTGAAGGGTAAATACTTGTCAAATTATTCATTGATTTCCTATGTATATCCCTAAATAGAAGTTTGGAAAGTTACATTAAATATACAAGGGACCCGACTAATGTGAGCCCTAGGGGAAAGAAAAATTAAATTCCACCTACCAACAAAATCATAGTGTAGCCTTATATTCAGTCATTATCCAGAGCTACTGCTACAAGTAGGCAACTAATAGCAGCCAACAATTTAATCTGGAAGGAATGAAGGAACCCTACTGAGAGAAAAATTGCCTTCACTTGTCCAAGCCACAGAACTCTTTTGTTCATTTAGACAGATGCTAAGTTCAAGTGGGAACCAAACTCATACAGACACATCCTGCCCTGGCTGGTGTAGCTCAGTGGGTTGAGCGCGGGCTGCAAACCAAAGGGTTGCTGGTTCCATTCCCAGTCAGGGCCCATGTCTTGGTTGTGGGCCAGTTCCCCAGCGGGGGCCACATGAGAGTCAAACACACATTGATGTTTCTCTCCCTTCCTTCCTCCATTCCTTCTCCTCTCTCTAAAAATAAATAAATAAAATCTTTTTTTAAAAAAAGAAACATCCTAACAGCAAAATCGAGTCCTCTTACTCTCATAAAAACAAAGTCATATGGGTGGTTAGCTGGGTACTTCTAAAAAGTAAAATAACCAGAGGAGAGCAGATTTTAAAGGATAAAGTCAGAACTTTATGGAACTCAAAAGAGGTAGATAATGATTATTAGAAATTTACTCTAAGCATGCTCAGGCATATCTAGTTTGACTTATCCTTATTTTGACAATCCATAAACCTCAACTATACTATAATTAGAATGACACAAATCTATATTATGTTACTATTTTAAATATATTCATTTTTATTCATTTAATCTTTTTTCATTCAATCTCTATTCATCTAATATCTACTGAGTGTTGACCATATTCCTGGCACTTTGTATAGTGTCAGTGAAATCATTAGAGAAACAACATGGCCTATCTGTGAGCATCAGACCAGTTATCATAATATTAAGGCCTAACTGTTGGCATCAGGACAGTTTATAATAGTATTGAGGCCTCGTTGTCAGTGTCAGCCCAGTGCCTGAATGTCAAGGGCTGATTTTTTTCTTTCTCAATTTTTGCAATTAGCAAGAAGGCCAGTTGGCTGGAGTAGGGTAAGTGAAGAGAGATGGGTAGAATATAATGTCTGGGGAGTCAGAACACCAGATCACATAGAATCATACAAGTTGGGATAAATGTTTTGTTTCTATTCAGAGAAAAACAAGACTATTGCAAGAACAGGTTTGCCAAGTAAGGGGAGCCTGAGAGTTCTGATTTCAACCTGTTAAGCCTGAAATGTCTGTTAGACATTCCAAGTTCAGATGTCAAGTGGACAGTCAAATAAATAAGTATGACATTCAGGGGATATGTAAATTTGAAAGGTATCAGCCTATATCTCAGATCACCAGCACAGAGACAGAAATAATCAAAAGACTGAACACTGAGACACTCCATCACTAGAAAATTAGTAAGTCTAGTAATTTAAGAACTGAGAATTGGCCAATAAATTTGCTAATATCAAGGTTATTTATGACCTTGTCAAAAGTAAGGTTTGTTATGGGAATCAAAAGTCCTGTTTAGCTCAAAACCAAGGAAGAATTAGAGGAAAAGAAGTATAAGCAGCAAGTATAGATAATTTTTGAGGACTTAGGCAAACTGCAGGAAAAAATTACCCTAAGTAAATAAGAAGAAATGATTTTATATACTAGGAGGAGTATTAGCCTTAACCGGGACCGCAGCCAGTTCATTCATACTAACAAGAGAGAAGTGCAAATACATGGGCATTTGTTTAGAAATAGAGCTCAATAGGAATTATGAAATAAATATTTTTGGAGGGAATGAGATGGATCCAGTAGCTAAACAATGAGGGAGGTGGTCTGGGGATGGCTGGATGCCTACATCACAGAGGAATAGCAGGTGATAGGGCAAGGTTACCAACCTTTAAAGTGGACATTTCTAGAGATGGGGAGTAGTGGTGCAATTACCTGGAAATGGTGATAAGAAACAAGGAAGACATTGGTCCTACTTCCGGGCACACTGGTGAGGGAACAAACACTTGAGAAGACTACATGGGCAACGGTGTCCTCAGGGGAATGTGTGCTTTCAGTTAGAGCAAGGACATTCAGGACAGATGAGGATTTGCAGGTAATGGAGTAAAAGAGTATTGGAAGTTGGAGGGGGATGATAATGATGCATATTAGAGGATGCCCAGAACCTATGGGATGGGGGCCTGGTGATGGGAAACCAATGAGAGGTTTGGGGGTTCTTGCAGTTACTGCCATAGACAAGGATTTTGAGAATGCTTATGCTAGTTAGTTTTGATAGCCTTGCTGGTAGTTTTGGTGGTAAAGTTTATTTTTCTGGGAAGGTGGTAGTTTTGTACACCTACTTCTTTCCTGCCATGGGTGAGGTCAGAACGAGGCTGCTTCATGGTGTTATGGGTGCAGCGGGAACATTTTAATTACTTTTCCCTGTGCACATCTCTAGAGAGACTTGAAACCTAAGTTTCAGTTTTCTTTTCTGGAAAAAAAATGTAGGGTTGTTACTGGCATTAAATAGTTTTTGTTTTTCCCCAGATGAAGTGTTGAACACATAATCTGGCACATAGATGTTCATTAACTAGTGGCTTTTAGGTATTACTGTAATTGTTGAAAATTATTTCAAGGGCTTAATATTTACTGATCTGTTTTGGTTATTAAAATGTACAGTTATGGCCCTGGCCAGCTTGCTCAGTTGGTTGGAATGTTGTATGTACACCAAAAGGTTGCGGGATCGATATCCGGTCAGGGCGTGTACAGGAAACAACCAATCGATGTTTCATTTCTCCCTCTTTCTCTCCCTTCCTCTCTTTCTAAAATCAATAAGCAAATCCTTGGATGAGAATTTAAAAATGTACAATATGCCTAACATAGTATGTTCTAGAAAAGCAAATGGATATATTTTCTGATAGTGTAAGCAGCATTAAAAATATCTATTATGGATTTATTGACTTATCTGCCTGCCAGGGTTCCTTTGAAAGCTATTCAAAATGCATATCTTTGGTGTAATTGTAGAAGGGCTTATAACTTGAATTACTCTGACTACCACTGTACTTGAGTCAGTGAATCAGCAACATGAACATAAACAAGCCTCATGTTTAGAAGCCATTTCTGGTGATAGCACAGCCTTTTAATCCCGGTGTTTGGTTACACAATTGTCTTCTCCTGAATGTTTGAAATATGGCTCTATGATTTTGCTTTGACCTATAGGGAATTATAAACATGATTTTTTTCATTTTACTAATTCTGGTCCAAGAAATGAAGCTTCTCAAAGGTGGGAAACTTTTAGTCTATTAATGTAGAAACCTCTTGAAGTATGTAACGATATGCTCTGAACAACATGTACTTCAGAAATTTCCCTCACTCTCTCAATCTTTTGGTCTGCCCATTTATTTGGTGCTAAACATTTAGGCCATGCCAAATAGTTACCTAAAGTGAATATGAATAGAAATGATTGGATTGTCCTGCTTTTTTTTTTGAAATAATAACCTTTTTAAATGCATGACACACTTTGCAAATCTTTTTGTTTTCCAGAACAATTTATCATATGTGTCATATTTCTAGCTCTGCTTGCCTGGCTTTGAAATCCTTAGAAATTATGGACTTAGGATCCAAAAAGATGTTAGATTTTTTTAACAAAAGAAAATAAAACCATCCAGTGGATGATTTTTATGAATATGAATAACCTGAATAGAAGGTGAAATATCTAGTCATGGTTAACAGTGATCATTATTAGTATGAAAATATATTATATATATATATTATATCTTACCATTACCCTTTGCACAGTGTTTAGGATTATACAAAGCACTTGCACCCACACTATCTCCACTGATTCTCACACTCATCCATCGAGGCATGTGTTATTATTCTCATATTACAGATGGCAAAACCAATGCTCAAAGAATTTAAGTGATGATGCTTAAAAGTTCACAGAAAGACGAAAATGAGACTAGAACTTCATTCAAGGATGTTCTTTGCAAATGCCACGCCTTTATCACAAAGTGATGATTCAAAAAATTCTATTTCTTTCTCATTTAACACCATCTTCCGCCCTAATTGTTTGTTCGAGTTCCATAATGTATTTCCAAGGGATAACATGTAAATTCTTCCTTTGACGCACTTGCTTCTTTTTAAAAAGTCACATTTACATTGTTACCACTTTGAGTTTTTATCACTTCACACATAGTCTTGCCTGTGCTCCATCTCTGCTCCTATCTTCTTTAGATCTTCCCTTCATACTCTTCACCAGAACATCCCTTATACAATATGGTATCATACAGCTCCAATTTTTAAATTAGTCAATACATTATTCTTAGAATAATATTCAAACTTGGAATGGCCTATTATTCATCTGTAGTATGGTTAATAGCTTCAACCTCGCCCTTTATACCCTGTTTATTCTAGGCCTAGGGAAAAGACAAAAGGAGGGCCATATGCCATGTATGTAAATATTTCAAATATGTTAAATATGTTAATCAAGGCATATAGTAAATACCATACACTTTATGTTTATACTTTGCTATGCTTTTGTATAAGTGAAATTGAAAAATATATGCAAAGTGATATTTTTCTAAGACTTACAGTGAGCAAAATATTAAGGATGACTAAGTATTATACTTCTGGGTGTTCTGATTATGATATGGGGTCTCTGGAATTATGATTATTGTGTAGTTATTTAACAAAAGATTACTTTTCTTGCCTTTTATTTCAGCAAATTACTAATTATTGATGTGCCATAAAATAGTCTTCACAATTTAAATGAATAGAAAGTAATACTTTAAATTTGTGCTGTCTGATGCAGTAGTCATACATGATTATTGTAATTAAAATTAATTAAAATAAAAATGTACTTTCTTAGTCACAAAAGTCTCTGCTCCTATCGAATGGCTTAAGAGCCACATGTTGCTGGCAGGTACTATGTGGGATGGAAGGTAGAAAATATTTTCATCATGGCAGGAAATTCTATTGAAATACACTGATCCAAAATATTACAAAATTAAACATAATTGTATTCAGATTTACATAATTTGAATACATAGTCATCAAAGTTAAAATTCAATTAAGTAGAAAAACTCAACATTGAAATTACTTTTTGTATCTGTTTTTATTAAAGGGTTTTTTTTTTTCAAAAATGTAACAGGAATCATTTGAAATCATAAGAAAAAATAGTTTGTAAGTGAAGAATATTAAAAATCAAATCAGCATTTCTTAAAACTCAGTTTTACTTAGTTTTAAAAATTATTAGCTTTAGTAAATATTTTATACAAAATCAGTGTTTTGCAATTCAATTGTTTACTGTCTATTTGCTTGCCAGCATAAACTATGTTGTACCTAGGTCTATGCATGTACAATTTTAGAGCAATATAAATTTTGTAATGTTGCAAAATATTCCTCAGCTGCATTGTGCACTTCTGAAGAATCTCACCCTAATTTATATATGCACCTTTGAACCATGTTTTGGAACATTAAGGAAGTAAATCAATGGATACTTTGAACTAGTACTAGGAGATTATATTTCTTTTTTGTATTTTTTAAGTTATATTTTACTGATAATGCTATTACAGTTGTCCTAATTTGTCTTCCTTTACCCCCCTCTACCCAGCAGCCCCCACTCCCTCAGGCAATCCCCACACCGTTGTTCACGTCCATGGGTCATGCATATAAGTTATTTGGCTACTCTATTTCCTATACTTTACTTCACATCCCCATGACTATTCTATAACTACCTATTTGTACTTCTCAATCCCCTCCCCTCTGGCAGAACTTATTTGCCATTCACACTGAGGTAAAGAATTTAACAACTCAATGAATTTGTCTCCTCTCTTCCTTAAATACTTCTGCCACTCAAATCCTACCCACACCCTGAAGCTGTATTTATCTTTCATCTTTCACACGGGCAGTAGCCCTACTCTGAAAATCTTTTTTTTTTTTTTTTTTTTGGGAACATGATCTGGGAAAAGGATTTTCTTGGGGGCCTGAACATTATTTGATAAGAGCAGATGTTTAGGGTATATAAGTTATGCTGGGCTATCTTTGAGTGTCACAGCCTATGGTACCCTGGGTACCATAGCCATGATGTGTGTGATATAATGACTTTGTTTTTAGGGTGTCATTGACAGGTGGGGCCCTCTAAAACACTAGTGAAGCCAGAGGTTCCTCTTTGTGTGGATCTCAGCTGCCGCTGCACTATAAACTTTTCAATGCAGGCCTACAGCTACCTTGCTCTACACTTAAATTTTCTGAGTGCTTATGAATTCTATTTATAATCTTCTAGCTCTAAAACATTTCTACTTTTGAGGGTCCAATACAAACACCAGCTTCCCTATAAAGGCCTCTTAGGCTCATCCATACCACAAGTAATTATTCCTTTTGAATTCTTTAGCCATTTATGCCCCTTCTTTAACTAAAATTTACAAGGGTTATCTTAGGTGTGGGGGAATCCCAAGCAGCAGGGTTTCAAGAACTTCCCCAGCTACTTTCAATGAGAGTTGTTCTGTTACTTTATTTCATTTTGTTTTTGTTTGTTTGTTTGTCCTTTATAGTTGAGGCATCTATGTCAGATATTTAAAGAAAAATAGAAATCATAAATCCTCACAGGTTAATATACCTTTTATTACAGTAATTGATTTATGCATATGTACACATTCGATTAGGGAGAGAAAGATGGAATTTTTTTTTTTTATTGTTATTCAATTACAGTTGTATGCCTTTTCTCCCCATCCCTCCACCCCACCCCAGCTGAACCCACCTCCCTCCCCCCTCTCCACCCTCCCCCTTGGTTTTGTCCATGTGTCCTTTATAGTAGTTCCTGTAATCCCCTCTACCCACTGTTCCCCCACCCCCACCCCCCACCCCCGCCCTGGCTATTGTTAGATTGATCTTAACTTCAATGACTCTGGTTATATTTTGTTTGCTTTTTCCTTCTATTGCTTATGTTCCAGTTAAAGGTGAGATCATATGGTATTTGTCCCTCACTTCCTGGCTTGTTTCACTTAGCATAATGCTCTCCAGTTTCATCCATGCTGTTGCAAAGGGTATAAGCTCCTTCTTTCTCTCTGCTGCATAGAATTCCATTGTGTAAATATACCATAGTTTTTGGATCCACTCGTTTGCTGATGGGCACTTAGGTTGCTTCCAGTACTTGGCTATTGTAAATTGTGCTGCTATGAACATTGGGGTGCACAGATTCTTTTGGATTGGTGTTTCAGTGTTCTTAGGGTATAATCCCAGCAGCGGAATTACTGGGTCAAAGGGCAGTTCCATTTTTAGTTTTCTGAGGAAATTCCATACTGTTTTCCACAGTGCCCTCACCAGTCTGCATTCCCACCAACAGTGCACTAGGGTTCCCTTTTCTCCACATCCTCTCCAACATTTGTTTGTGGATTTGTTTATGTTGGTCATTCTGACTGGTGTGAGATGATACCTCATTGTGGTTTTAATTTGCATCTCTCTGATGGCTAGTGATGCTGAGCATCTTTTCATATGTCTCTGGGCCCTCCATATGTCTTCCTTGGAGAAGTGTCTGTTCAAGTCCTTTGCCCATTTTTTAATTGGGTTGTTTGTCTTCCTGGAGTGCAGTCCTGTCAGTTCTTTATATATTTTGGAGATCAGGCCCTTGTCTGAGGTATCATTGGCAAATATGTTTTCCCATACTGTTGGTTCTCTTTGTAATTTGGTGCTGTTTTCTTTAGCCATGCAGAAGCTTTTTATTTTGATGAGGTCCCATTTGTTTATTCTTTCCTTTATGTCCCTTGCTTTAGGGGATGTGTCTGTGAGGATGTTGCTGCGTGGAATGTCTGAGATTTTCCTGCCAATGTTTTCCTCAAGGACTTTTATGGTGTTACGGCTTATATTTAAGTCTTTTATCCATCTTGAGTTTATTTTCGTGTATGGCGTAAGTTGGTGATCGAGTTTCATTTTTTTGCACGTAGCTATCCAGATCTCCCAACACCATCTGTTTAAGAGGCTGTTTTTGCTCCATTTTATGCTCCTGCCTCCTTTGTCAAATATTAATTGATCGTATAGACTTGAGTTTATTTCTGGGCTCTCTATTCTGTTCCATTGGTCTATGTACCTGTTTTTATGCCAGTACCAGGCTGTTTGGATTACAGTGGCCTTGTAATACAGTTTGATATCAGGTATTGTGATGCCTCCAGCTTTATTCTTCTTTCTCAAAATTGCTGCAGCTATTCGAGGTCGTTTATGGTTCCAGATGAATTTCTGCAATGTTTGTTCTATATCTGTGAAATATGTCATGGGTACTCTAATAGGGATTGCATTGAATCTATAAATTGCTTTGGGTAGTATGGCCATTTTGATGATGTTAATTCTTCCAATCCATGAACATGGTACATGCTTCCATTTGTTTGTATCTTCCTTAATTTCTTTCTTCAGTGTTGTGTAGTTTTCTGAGTACAGGTCTTTTACCTCCTTGGTTAGGTTTATTCCTAGGTACTTGATTTTTCTTGTTGCTATATCAAATGGGATTTTTTTCCTGATTTCTGTTTCTGCAGTTTCGTTGTTGGTGTATAGGAATGCCTTTGATTTCTGGGTATTGACTCTGTATCCAGCTGTTTTGCCAAATTCATTTATTAGGTCGAGTAGTTTTTGAGTGGAGTCTATAGGGTTTTCCATGTACACTATCATGTCGTCTGCAAACAGTGACAGTTTCATTTCCTCCTTTCCAATTTGGATGCCTTTTATTGCTTTTTCTTGTCTGATTGCTGTGGCTAGGACTTCCAATACTATGTTGAATAGGAGTGGTGAGAGAGGGCATCCTTGTCTAGTTCCTGATCTTAGTGGGAAAGCTCTAAGTTTTTGTCCATTGAGTGTGATGTTGGCTGTAGGTCTCTCATATATGGCCTTTATTATGTTGAGGACTGCTCCCTTTATTCCCACTTTGCTGAGTGTTTTTATCAGAAATGGATGCTGTATCTTATCGAACGCTTTTTCCGCATCTATTGATATGATCATGTGATTTTTGTCTTTGCTGTTGTTGATGTGATGTATTATGTTTATTGATTTGCGAATATTGTACCATCCTTGCATCCCTGGGATGAATCCCACTTGGTCATGGTGGATGATCTTTTTAATATATTGCTGGATGCGGTTTGCTAATATTTTGTTGAGAATTTTAGCGTCTATGTTCATCAGCGATATTGGCCTGAAGTTTTCTTTCTTCGTTGTGTCTTTATCTGGTTTTGGGATTAGGATGATGTTGGCTTCATAAAAAGAGTTTGGGAGTCTTCCATCAGTTTGGATTTTTTCGAATAGTCTGTGAAGGATAGGGGTTAGTTCTTCCTTAAATGCTTTGTAGAAATCTCCTGTGAAGCCATCTGGTCCAGGGCTTTTGTGTGATGGGAGTTTCTTGATGACTGCTTCAATTTCCTTTGCTGATATTGGTCTGTTCAGGCTTTCTGCTTCTTCTTCATTCAGTTTTGGAAGATTATATTTTTCTAGAAATGTGTCCATTTCATCTAGGTTTTCAAATTTCTTAGCATACAGGTCTTCATAGTAATTTCTTACGATCCTTTGTATTTCTGTGGTATCAGTTGTAATCTCTCCACTTTCATTTCTAATTCTGTTTATTTGGATCCTCTCTCTTTTTTTCTTGATGAGCCTACTTAAAGGCTTGTCGATCTTGTTTATCTTTTCAAAGAACCAGCTCCTGGATTCATTGATCCTTACAATTGTGCTTTTAGTCTCTATGTCATTTAGTTCTGCTCTGATCTTAGTTATTTCCTTCCTTCTGCTTGCTCTGGGCTGTCTTTGTTGTTGTTCCTCCAGTTCTTGTAGGCGTAGGGTTAGGTTGTTTGTTTGAACTGTTTCTAACTTCTTAAGGTAGGCCTGTATTGCTATGAACTTCCCTCTCAGGACTGCCTTTGCTGTGTCCCATAGGTTTTGGGTTGTTGTGAGTTCGTTTTCATTTGTTTCCAGGAAGTTTTTGATTTCTTCCCTAATCTCGTTCTTGACCCATTCATTGTTTAATAGCATGCTATTCAGTCTCCATGTTTTTGAGTGTTTTGGGTTTTTACCCTTGGGGTTGGTTTCTAGTTTCATACCCTTGTGGTCAGAGAAGATGCTTGATATGATTTCAATTTTCTTGAATTTGTTGAGGCTTGCTTTGTGTCCTATCATGTAGTCTATCTTTGAAAAAGTTCCATGAACACTTGAAAAGAATGTGTATTTTGCTTCTTTGGGATGAAAAGCTCTGTATATATCAATTAAGTCCATTTCCTCTAGGGTATTGTTAAGTGACACAATATCTTTGTTGATCTTTTGTTTGGAAGACCTGTCCATTTTTGATAGTGGGGTGTTAAAATCCCTTACTATAATTGTGTTGCTGTCAATATCTTTCTTGAAGTCCTCCAAGATTTTCTTTATGTATTTGGGTGCTCCTATGTTGGGTGCATATATATTTATAATGTTTATGTCTTCTTGGTGGATTCTTCCTTTGAGTATTATGAAGTGACCTTCTGGATCTCTCTTTATGGCCCTTCTTTGGAAGTCTATTTTGTCTGATATGAGTATTGCTACCCCTGCTTTTTTTTCCTGTCCGTTTGCTTGGAAAATTTGTTTCCAGCCCTTCACTTTCAGTCTGTGTAAGTCTTTTGTCCTGAGATGGGTTTCTTGTAGGCAGCATATGTGTGGGTCATGTTTTCTTATCCATTCAGCTGTTCTATGTCTTTTGATTGGAGCATTTAATCCATTTACGTTTAAGGTTATTATCGATAGGTAGTTATTCATTGCCATTATTTCCTACCTGTGTTCCTCTGTCTTTCTCTTTTCCTTCCTTTCCTTAAAGCAGTCCCTTTAGCATCTCTTGCAGAACTGGTTTGGTGGAGCTGTATTCTTTTAGACTTCTTTTGTCTGGGAAACTCTTTATTTGGTCTTCTATCTTAATTGAGAGCCTTGCTGGGTAAAGTAGTCTTGGTTGCAGGCCTCTGGTTCTCATTACTTGGAATATTTTTTGCCATTCTCTTCTGGCTTGGAGCGTTTCCATTGAGAAGTCAGTTGCTAACCTTATTGGGGCTCCCTTGTATGTTACTTCCTTTTTCTCCCTTGCTGCCTTTAAGATCCTCTCTTTGTCTTGGGAATTTGCTATTTTAATTATGATGTGTCTTGCAGTGGGTCTCTTTGGGTTCCTTTTGCTTGGGACTCTCTGTGATTCCTGGATTTGGGTGATTTTTTCTCTCCTCAGATTAGGGAAATTTTCCATCATTACTTTTTCAAACAGGTTTTCTATCCCTTGCTCTTCTTCTTCTCCTTCTGGTATTCCTATTATACGGATATTGTTACGTTTCATGTTGTCCTGCATTTCCCTTATTGCCTCTTCATTCTTTTTGAGCCTCTTTTCCTTTTCTTGCTCCTTCTGGGTGTTTTTTTTCTACTTTATCCTCCAGCTCGCTGATCCGATCCTCTACTTCATCAAGTCTGCTTTTCATTCCTTCTACTGTGTTCTTCAATTCAGAAATTGTATTCTTCATTTCCTCTTGGCTCTTGTTGATATTTTCTATTTCCTTTTTCATGTTTATATAGTTTGCAGTGAGTTCATTGTAGTTTCCTTGTAGTTTCTGGTAGTTCTCTTTGAGCTCAGAGAGCTCAGTGAGCTTCCTGATGACCATTGCTTTGAACTCAGTATCTGATAGTTGAGTTGCCTGTTTTTCGGTTAGTATTCTTTCTGAGACTTCCTCCTTTCCTTTCATTTGGGAATTGTTTCTTTGTCTTCCCATCGTTAGTGAGGCTCTTCTTGTTGGCCTCTGCTTCTTAAATTGCTCTGTTCTGACTCCCTGGATTTATGATATGAACTTCTATGGTAGAATGCCAATGGGATTCGGTGGTGCTGTCTCCTTACTCTCCTGTGCTCACTGGTCTTGAGCTGACGTTTATGTGTTTAACACGGTCTAACTCTAGTCTTTTCAGCCCTCCAGGTTTTGTTGTCTCACCGTCAGATCTTTCAATGTCCTCTATCTTTGGTCTCTAATCTTCGTATATGCTGGAGTACTGTTGGCTGTTCGCTCTGCTCCTCAGATCAGCTAGGTATTTCCCTGGCACTGAGGGGAAGTGGATTCCGCTCCCACCTATGTTGCCGCCATCTTCCGAGAGAAAGAACGATGGAATTTTATTGCTTTGGTCAAATATGTATTGTGTTCCCTATGGAATAGTAGTATTATCTCTCTATCTGGCAGTCATGGTCTCACCCATATTCACAAACCAGTTCTCTTTGGTCCCTATGACCTGGTAATAAAGTAATACATAGTAATAAAATGGCTGCAAACACAATCATGGGTTGTGAGCCACAAGGTCATCCCAGTCACACTCTGTGCTTTGATGTCTCCTCAAGAGGGTCTTGCTGCTGGAAGAGAATGGCTGGGAAGGTGATTAGTGAGAAGTCAGGGAGCATGTTATCCAAATATATGTTCTGAAAATGCAGATTCAGACTACTGTTAAAAGGTCAAAGCAGGGGTCCAACTTTACCTTGGTATCTGGCCAACAGCCCAGTCTTCAGTTCCTCTCAACTTCACACTGATGTAATTATACTGTCAGGAAAAAACAAAAACAACCTGCAAATGTAAAACTATTAAAACTCATCACATAAAGCTAGGACCAACAGTCAAGCTATAGACAAAATCCTAACTTTAAGAGTCAGTCTTTTTTTCTCCCCCCGCAGTGCATTTTTTTTCAATCTCAGTGTAATTAAATTAGCCTTCTACCTAGCTATAATAATATATACCTGTTCTAAGTATCTCTCAGCTACATTTTCTTCCCAAGCCAACAAAAGCAACCCATGTGAGTAGGTTTGCCAGGTAAAAGACAGGACGGCCAGTTAAAATTTAAATCTCAGATAAGCAATGGATACTTTTGTAGAAAAAGTAAGTCTCAAGTATTTCATGGGACATAATTATACTAAAATATACATTATCTGAAATTTAAATTTAAATGTCCTTGGGGGGAAGTGGTGGGGGGAAATGCAGTCAGCTGTAATTGAATAACAATAAAATAATTATAAATAAATAAATAAATGTAAATGTCTTATATCTTAATTTGCTAAAATCCAGCAATCCCGTCTGTGAGTAGGAACTTTTTCTTTTCCTTTTTCTTCATACTTCTGTTATCTAGTCAGTGTTTATTTTTTAGTTTCAGAGCTACAGCAGGTTCTTTTCCTTCTAGCCCAGAGACTTAAAACCATGGCTGTGTATCTGAACCACAGAAAGAGCTTTAAAATAAAGTGAACGCCAAGGAATCACATAGGTCTGGGATGAGGTCCAGGTATTTTTTCTTTTAAATGCTCCAAAGGTTACAGTAATAAGCAGTTATTATATTAAGAACCACTAACAGCACTTAATGACACTCTCCTTCCCACCTAGGGCCCAGTGGAAAAGAAACAAAATGTTCCCTGTATAAAGAGGGGACTAAGGATTATAATTTCTTTCTCTTTTTTTTTATTGTTGTTCAACTACAGTTGTCTGCATTTTCTCCCCACCCCAGCCAAACCAACCTCCCTCCCCTGCCTCCACCCTCCCCCTTGGTTTTGTCCATGTGTAATCAACAAAAGAAAAAAGCAAACAAAATATAACCAGAGTCATTGAAATTAAGAACAATCTAACAATAGCCAGAGGGGAGAGGGGAGGGGATAGCGGGGAGAGGGGTTTTCAGAAACTACTATAAAGGACACATGGACAAAACCAAGGATTACAATTTCTAAATACTCCATTATGTAGGAGTTGACCCAAACTGAGAGCAGAAAACTGTTGATGGAGATATCTTGTCAAAATGTGAACTATTGCTTCCCAGTCTGGCTAGAACACAATCGACACTGTTTTCATGGATCCCAGCAGGTGTCATAGCACCAGCACAGGACATTTGCTTGCCTACCCTGCCCTCTCTGTAAAACTAAATGGGAGAGGTCAGTGAATGCTGAACACAAGCTCTGTAGTTGAACAGAGGCTGGATGGTGTGTGTGGTTTGGGCTACTCCAGCCCACAAAGGATGACAGGATATTTAGAAACTAGGTTTCCCCAAGCAAAAATAATTTACAAATCCTTTTAAAACTATCCCTAAAAGCACTCTTTCATTTCAAGCATAATACTGATGTCTAAATTTAAAAGCTGCATTATAATTGAGTTGTTGCAGTCCATTTTATACCTGTAGCTATGGACTTTAGTTACATTAGGGAATGATCTGTTGATTCCGAAAGTAAAGTCTTGTTATGAAGTTGTATTTGTTCCAAGTATGCTAGAACCTTATTACTCAAACTCTGTTCAGAAAAACAGCAGCTGGACACCATTTGGGACCTTGTTAGTAGTCAGAATATCAGGTCCCATACCAGACCCAGGAATCAGAATCTGTATTTTAACAAGATCAGCAGGTGATTTGTATGTGAATTAAAGTCTGACAATCATTGATCTAGGCCCTGTGTAGGGCACAGCCCAGAGACCTTCACCACAGCAGTGTGAAAGCACAGCACAATAGACAAATATTATATACTCAACTGCTTTGTGATTAATTAGTAACATTCTGTTTTTTAAAGGGTCCCTGAAATGCCAGATTTTTTTCAACTTTATCAATCCAGTGGCATCTATGCAAAATAAACTGTGTTTATATTTATATCAAATTCATCATAAGTTATATAGACCTTATGAAAAATAAAAACGTGTTTTAAAGTTATTTACAGATACAGATAAATTAGATTTGAGTTATGCAAAGGGACTTTAGAAAGTATATGATCCAGCCCATTCATTTCATTAATAAAGATATTGAACAACTTGCTAAAAGTCAGATTCAACATTACTGATGACAAGTTTAGTACTTACACCTGTACTGTATCAGCCTTTTTCCATGGTTGCATCATGAAATGTAGAACTTCTCTTACATTCCTGATGGACCAAGGCCCTGGACTCACTATATGTAAATGATTGGTTAATGACAAGTCAAACAATCTCAAGGTTTTGGAGATTATAAGTTTGGGTTTGTTTTGTTTTGTTTTTTTTTTTAGCTGTGAAAATCCAACCTCTTTTTATTTATTTTATTTTTTTTTATTTTTATTCAGTTACAATTGTCTGCATTTTCTCCCCATCCCTCCAACCCACCCCAGCCAGATTATAAGTGAATACAAACTTTCCAATGCTTCATTTTTCCATATGTCATCAAAAGGCATAAATGGACATGTCTTATGTTGAAGCTAGTTTACCATTTTATGTAAACCTCATAGAGACTTTTTAGTGCTTAATTATTTAAATAACTGAGAAACATGATATTAGAAGGAAAATTATAAACTCAACCATGAAGTGGGAAAAGAGCTTTAACTGAAAATTTGCAAAGGAAGATATTCAAGCATATGAAAAACATTAATAATCAAATAAATAGAAGCATAGCAAATGACTTTGTCATATAACATGTTGACAATTTATGAGTTAGTTCATTAATTAATTTCATAGTTAGTAAGAGTGTAGTATAACAGGCACTGCCCTGCATCATTGGAAAAACAAATTAGTCACAATTTGTGGAGGGTTGTTATATCTTTCTTTTTAACTTTTTCTTGTTATTTAATTAGAGTTGTCTGCCCTTTCTCTCCATCCGTCCACCCCACCCCAGCCGAAACCACCTCCCTCCCCCACCTCAACCCTCCCCCTTGATTTTGTCCATGTGTCCTTTATAGTAGTTCCTGTAATCCCCTCTCCCAACTGTCCCCTCCCCACTCCCCTCTGGCTATTGTTAGATTCTTCTTAACTTCAATGTCTCTGGTTATATTTTGTTTGCTTTTTTCGTTTGTTGATTGTGTTCCAGTTATAGGTGAGATCATATGGTATTTGTCCCTCACCACCTGACTTATTTCGCATAGCATAATGCTCTCCAGGTCCATCCATGCTGTTGCAAAGGGTATAAGCTCTTTCTTTCTCTCTGCTGCGTGGAATTCTATTGTGTAAATGTACCACAGTTTTTGGATCCACTCATTTGCTGATGGGCACTTAGGTTGCTTCCAGTACTTGGCTATTGTAAATTGTGCTCCTATGAACATTGGGGTGCATAGGTTCTTTTGCATTGGTGTTTCGGGGTTCTTAGGGTATAATCCCAGCAGCGGAATTGCTAGGTCAAAGGGAAGTTCCATTTTTAGTTTACTGAGGAAATTCCATACCGTTTTCCACAGTGGCCTCACCAGTCTGCATTCACACCAACAATGTACTAGGATTCCCCTTTCTCCGCATCCTCTCCAACATTTGTTTGTGGATTTATTTATGTTGGCCACTCTGACTGGTATGAGATGGAAACTCATTGTGGTTTTAATTTGGATCTCTCTGATGGCTAGCGATGCTGAGCATCTTTTCATATGTCTCTGGGCCCTCTGTATGTCTTCCTTGGAGAAGTGTCTGTTCAAGTCCTTTGCCCATTTTTTAATTGGATTGTTTGTCTTGCTGGAGTGGACTCGTGTGAGTTCTTTATATATCTTGGAGATCAGGCCCTTGTCTGAGGTATCCTTGGCATATATGTTTTCCCATACTGTTGGTTCTCTTTGTATTTTTATGCTGTTTCCTTTAGCCATGCAGAAGCTTTTTATTTTTTTAAATATATTTATTGATTATGCTATTACAGTTGTCCCATCCCCCCCACTCCACTCCATCCTGCCCACTCCCTCCCTCCAATATTCCCCCCCTATAGTTCATGTCCATGGGTCATACTTATAAGTTCTTTGGCTTCTGCATTTCCTACACTATTTTTACCCTCCCCCTGTCTATTTTCCACCTATCATCTATGCTACTTATTCTCTATACCTTCCCCCCTCCCCCTCCCACTCCCCTATTGACAACCCTCCATTGATCTCCATCTCTATGGTTCTGTTCCTGTTCTAGTTGTTTGCCTAGTTTGCTCTTGTTTTAGGTGTGTTTGTTAAATAACTGTGAGTTTGCTGTCATTTTTACTGTTCATATTTTTGATCTTCTTTTTCTTAGGTAAGTCCCTTTAACATTTCATATAATAAGGGCTTGGTGATGATGAACTCCTTTAACTTGACCTTATCTGAGAAGCACTTTATCTTCCCTTCCATTCTGAATGATAGCTTTGCTGGATACAGTAATCTTGGATGTAGGTCCTTGTGTTTAATCTTGGGTAATGTAATTATGATGTGCCTTGGTGTGTTCCTCCTTGGGTCCAGCTTCTTTGGGACTCTCTGAGCTTCCTGGACTTCCCAGAAGTCTATTTCCTTTGCCAGATTAGGGAAGTTCTCCTTCATTATTTGTCCAAATAAGTTTTCAATTTTTTGTTCTTCCTCTTCTCCTTCTGGTACCCCTAAAATTCAGATGTTGGAACGTTTCAAGATGTCCTGGAGGTTCCTAAGCCTCTCCTCATTTTTCCAAGTTCTTGTTTCTTCATTCTTTTCTGGTTGGATGTTTCCTTCTTCCTTCTGGTCCACACCATTGATTTGAGTCCAGGTTTCCTTCGCATCACTATTGGTTCCCTGTACATTTTCCTTTGTTTCTCTTAGCATAGGCTTCATTTTTTCATCTGGTTTTCGAACAGATTCAACCAATTCTATGAGCATCTTGATAACCAGCATTTTGAACTGTGCATCTGATAGGTTGGCTATCTCTTCCTCGCTTAGTTGTATTTTTTCTGGAGCTTTGAAGTGTTCTGTCATTTGGGCAATTTTTTTTTTTTTTGTCTTGGCGCGTCTGTTACTTTAAGGGGCGGAGCCTCAGGTGTCCACCAGGGCGGATAATGCTGGTCGCTGAGCAGTGACTCTGTACGTAGGGGAGGGGCCAAGAGGGAGCAATGGCGCCCGCTTCACTCTCCTCTGGATTTCAGTCTTTTACTCTGCTACCCACAATCAAACTGGGCCCCTCTGGTGCTGGTTCCTGAGTGGGTGGGCTTGTGCACGCCCTAGGCCCCTGTGGGTCTCTCCAATGACCTCTCCTGTGAGGCTGGGAGTCTCTCCTGCTGCTGCCCCAACCCCCACAGGTGTTTTCAATCAGAGGTTTGAGGCTTTATTTCCCTACGCTGGAGCCCTAGGTTAGGTGGTCTGCTTCGCTCCCCGCCGTTCGTCCAGTTCATCTATGCGCGAATTTGGGGCCGCGGGGTGCTACCCACTGCTCTGCCTGCCCTGTTCTCCGCCACTCTGAGTCCAGCCCTCTCGGTTCATCTGTGCGCGAATGTGTGGCCGCAGGGTCTGCTAGTGCTCGGGCTGCCTGCCCCGTTCGTCCCACACTCCGCCAGTCTCTGTCCGGCCAGAGCCATGCAAGTCCTCTCCGCCCCAGCTGCCCGTCTCCGCCCCTCCTACCGGTCTGGATGAATGTTTATTTTTTATTTCCTTGGTGTCGGACCCCCTTGCCTTTCGATTCTCTGTCAGTTCTGGTTGTGCCAGGAGGCACAGTGTGTCTACCTACGCCGCCATCTTGGTTCTCCCAGAAGCTTTTTATTTTGATGAGGTCCCATTTGTTTATTCTTTCCTTTATGTCCCTTGCTTTAGGGGACGTGTCTGTGAGGATGTTGCTGTGTGGAATGTCTGAGATCTTCCTGCCAATGTTTTCCTCTAGGACTTTTATGGCATTATGACTTATAATTAAGTCTTTTACCCACCTTGAATTTATTTTTGTGTATGGTGTAAGTAGGTGATCGAGTTTCTTTTTTTTGCACGAAGCTGTCCAGATCTCCCAACACCATTTGTTGAAGAGGCTATTTTTGCTCCATTTTATGCTTCTGCCTCCTTTGTCAAATATTAATTGACCATAAAGACTTGGGTTTATTTCTGGGCTCTCTGTTCTGTTCCATTGGTCTATGTGCCTGTTTTTATGCCAGTACCAGGCTGTTGTGATGACAGTGGCCTTGTAATACAGTTTGATACCAGGTATTGTGATCCCTCCTGCTTTGTTCTTCTTTCTCAAAATTGCTGCAGCTATTCGGGGTCGTTTATAGTTCCATATAAATTTCTGAAATGTTTGTTCTATATCTGTGAAATATGTCATGGGTACTCTAATAGGGATTGCATTGAATCTATAAATTGCTTTGGGTAGTATGGACATCTTGATGATGTTAATTCTTCCAATCCATGAACATGGTACATGCTTCCATTTGTTTGTGTCTTCCTTAATTTCTTTCTTCAGTGTTGTGTAGTTTTCTGAGTACAGGTCTTTTACCTCCTTGGTTAGGTTTATTCCTAGGTACTTGATTTTTCTTGTTGCTATATCAAATGGGATTTTTTTCCTGATTTCTGTTTCTGCAGTTTCGTTGTTGGTATACAGGTATGCCTTTGATTTCTGAGTATTGACTTTGTATCCAGCTGTTTTGCCAAATTCATTTATTAGGTCGAGTAGTTTTTTGGTGGAGTCTATAGGATTTTCCATGTACACTGTCATGTCATCTGCAAACAGTGACAGTTTCATTTTCTCCTTTCCAATTTGGATGCCTTTTATTGCTTTTTCTTGTCTGATTGCTGTGGCTAGGACTTCCAGTACTATGTTGAATAGGAGTGGTGAGAGAGGGCATCCTTGTCTTGTTCCTGATCTTAGTGGGAAAGCTCTAAGTTTTTGTCCATTGAGTATGATGTTAGCTGTAGGTCTCTCATATATGGCCTTTATTATGTTGAGGAATGTTCCCTCTATTCCCACTTTGTTGAGGGTTTTTATCATAAATGGGTGCTATACCTTATCAAATGCTTTTTCCACATCTATTCATATGATCAAGTGGTTTTTTTCTTTGCTTTTGTTTATGTGGTGTATTATGTTTATTGGTTTACGAATATTGTACCATCCTTGCATCCCTGGGATGAATCCCACTTGATCATGGTATATGATCTTGTTAACGTATTGCTGGACGCGGTTTGCCAATATTTTGTTGAGGATTTTAGCATCTATGTTCATCAGTGATATTGGCCTGAAGTTTTCTTTCTTCGTTGTGTCTTTATCTGGTTTTGGGATTAGGATGATGTTGGCTTCATAAAAAGAGTTTGGGAGTCTTCCATCAGTTTGGATTTTTTGAATAGAATGTGAAGGATAGGGGTTAGCTCTCCCTTAAATGCTTTGTAGAATTCTCCTGTGAAACCATCTGGTCCAGGGCTTTTGTGTGTTGGGAGTTTTTTGATCACTGCTTCAAATTCATCTGCTGTTATTGGTCTGTTCAGGTTTTCTGCTTCTTCTTCATTCAGTTTTGGAAGATTGTATTTTTCTAGAAATGTATCCATTTCATTAGGTTTTCAAATTTCTTGGCCTACAGTTCTTCATAGTAATTTCTTACAATCCTTTGTATTTCTGTGGTATCAGTTGTAATCTCTCCTCTTTCATTTCTAATTGTGTTTATTTGGATCCTCTCTCTTTTTTTCTTGATGAGCCTACTTAAAGGCTTGTTGATTTTGTTTATCTTTTCAAAGAACCAGCTCCTGGATTCATTGATCCTTAGAATTTTGCCTTTAGTCTCTATGTCATTTAACTCAGCTCTGATCTTGGTTATTTCCTTCCTTCTACTTGCTCTGGGCTGTCTTTGTTGTTGTTCCTCAAGTTCTTGTAGGTGTAGGGTTAGGTTGTTTATTTGAAATGTTTCTATCTTTTTAAGGTCAGCTTGTATTACTGTGAACTTCCCTCTCAGGACTGCCTTTGCTGTGTCCCATAGGTTTTGGGTTGTTGTGGAGGGTTGGTATTTTTCAGTAAGCATCAAATCCTTAAAAAACAACACGTCTTTTGTCTAATCAAGGCTCTTTATAGAAATGTATGTCAAATAATCATGGCTATTTAAAAAGACATGGCATTGCAGATAGTTGCAAAAGTTAACATTTAATAATCTTTCATAGCAAAAATATGGGCATTCATCAAATAAATTATAATGCATCTTTATGGATACAACTTAATATAGCCATTAAACTGGGGTTTGTTAAAATATGTGAAATGGATCAGATGACTATTAGAATTAGTGGGGTGATCACATTGTAAGGTATAAAAATATTGAATCACTATATTGCACACCTGAAACTAATATAACCAATGTAAGATTGCGTACCAACTATGCTTAAATTAAAAAAAAAGAAAATGTGAGGTTCTATTACAAAAATTTTACAGAAGTTTACAAAGAAGGAACAAAATTTGGAACAAAATACTATGTTCAAATTTTACGTGCTAAGAATAAATATAAACATATTCCACATATATATTTTGGAGCTAGATTATGGAAGATAGTTATTCACTCCTTTAGGTTTTTTGAGATTATCTTGATTTTTCAGTAATCAAAAGTAATAAATTATATATTTTCAGACAGTAAAATAGGAAAAGCACTTGAAAAACATGTTCAAAAGCTCATATACAATTTTGTTTTTCAATTATACTTCAATAAAGCTGGAAAGAAAAGATGACTACAAATGCATATGTGCATATATGTAAGAAACAATAAATAAGGAAGTAATTTGGAGCTAATGAAAGAATACAAGAGTTTTGTTTTTTGTTTTTTTGTTGTTATTTTACCACACAAATAAGGCTTAATACTCTAGATGTTCTTCTCCCTCAAACTCTTAGCACCTTTGACTTTTAGTAGTATTTGCCTTTTTAATAAAAAAGCCAAATACTACTTTGCCTTTTAAATACATAGTTCTCAAAACATACTATAGAATATGGTTAGGTTTATATGTATAAAATAAAAGATTCAATTACCTATGTAGTTAAAAGCGAACAAAAATGTAAGCTATTTGACAGAAAAATTTTAATTACATTTAGTTTAGTATGGAAATTATAAATTGCTTAATATCAAAGAAAAATGAAGCCCCCCTGTGATATTTTATATTTATTCTGTTTTCATTTTCCTGCCTATAAAATTCTATATACATTTGCTTTAATATTGCCTTGGTGACAAAAAGACATATGACAGCAATTTTGTAAATGTTTGTGGCTGTATCAAGAACTGCTATTTGTCTTTTATCTACAGTAGTGAACCAACTACTTAGCTGGGTATACAGTGAACCAAGTCTATTTCTCATCTTCCATTGCTGTGAAGTATGGCCATGTGATTTAGCTCTGGACAATGAAATATAATTGGAGTGGTATGAAAAAATTCTGGGAAGTTTTCTTAAAGGGACAATGCTTCTTTAGAGGAGGAATCCTTCTTCCATAAAAAAAAAAAATAGTTTACTAGAAGGTAGGCATGATGTTTGGTGTCAGAACAGCCACCTGACCACATAAGGCACACGTAAGGATGGTAGCACAACAAAATAGTCTTCTACAGCTGCTATATAAACTTTGGAACAACTGCCTAGGCCAGCAATTTTCAAACAGAGATGTCCCACATTTCCATGCTTAGCATATTGCTCTTTTGTGTAAGTTCCATTCAGAAGGATGCTGAAGATCATTTTTATAATGATCTATAACAGGGATTTTCAGTGTGCCACAAGAATTTTTAAAACATACCATGGACAAAATCAAGGGGGAAGGTGGAGGTGGGAGAGGGAGGTGGGTTCAGCTGGGGTGGGGTAGAGGGATGGGGAGAAAAGGTAGACACCTGTAATTGAATAACAATAACAATTTTTTTTTAAAACTTGCAGTACCTGACTATTTAGTCAGGGGCATTGACTTATTTTCCATTAAATTGTTAAATAAGAAAAATGACAACAGCTAACACAACAATAACTGTCCAGTGTGAATGAGTCAAAATTAAACCTATTTTTGTCAAATCAGCAAAAAATAGAATATGTTTTTGTTGTGCCACAAAATTTTAGTAATTATGTGTGCAATGAGATAAAAAAGATTGAAAATTGCTAGTGTAGGATATTATTTAAAAGGAAAATAACTTCTATCTTGTTTAACACACTATTATTTTGGATTGCTCATTCACTGCCAAGCCTAAGTTTATCTGATACAGTGAACTTTTTGGATAACCTGTGCTTTTCTTTTTTAATTTTGTTGAAAGGAAGTAGGAAGTAGCATTGACTACTGTCTCTCCAGAAACTCTGTTGAATCTGTGGAAATGTATTTGTCTTATTCCATGATAGCCTGAAAAATGACCATTACTACTGTTATTTATACTTCATAAGTCAAGTGCAGCTCCTCTGGAAACAGGAATAGACAGATACTGTCTGAACCGAGTAACAGAACAAATAGTATTTTGTAATTTGCTGATATAACTTTTCTTCCACTTTACAAGATAAGTCTCAAGAGTAGTGGGTAAAAGCAGCTATAGTTCAAGATCGTGCTTTCACAAGGCTTTATACACAGCCAGCAGTATTAATTTATGCAGTAACCGCCTTGGTATTAATTGATAAAAGTGAAAACAAAACCAGGGTAGTTAAAATTCCTGAGTAAGCAAAATAATACTCAATTGAGTTTTGTAATATATGGAGATGTTACATTATAATGATTTAAAAATTAAACAAATTACCTGCTTATAAAATATACTTTATTAAATTCTGGTCTCTAAAACTGATTGAGATTTCAATTGCTATGAAAATTCAGAGTTTTTTGTGCCTATTAAACTATGTATATTTAATAATGTTGATAATTTTATAATCTTATATTCATAATTTTCCTTCAAAAATCAATCCTTAGCTATGTTATCAATCTGAAGAAAAGTAGATCAATGGGAAAGAGATGTACTTATTTTGCATCATGATAATGAAATAATTTAGGCAGTGTCTGTTACATTAACACTTAATATATTGACATCTGAATTATATTAAATAAATTCATTTTAATAATGAAACATTTATCACATTATTCCCTATGCATGAAAATGGAGAGTTTACCTATTTTTCTACTTATAAAAACCATCTACCACCTCTATATTCTATACCATAATACTTCAGAATTTAAGATAAAAACAAGATTAGTGTGTGTTTATTTTAGTTATGTTTCTAAAGTGAACTTGATAAAAGGAAGTGAAAAGACAGGAAAATATTTTTAAAATAATAAATCTTCATGGAAGACATGCTATTTTAGCTATGAGTTAGCTGCACAGTTGTAGGTATAAACATGACATCTATTAATCTTTCTTTTCAATAATATAAGAATGAAGAATAAATATTAATGTTATTGGTCAATACATTAGCAAACATATTTAGTTACTTGATTAACTGCTAAAGAAAAATCATTCTTACTTGATGTATCATACTCCTTATAGTAAACAGAAATTAATAAGCAATTCATACCCCATACTCTTTTGTCCCTAAGGAGAGTTTTGAATGTTTCTTTTAGACAACAGTCACAGATTCACAACTGTTAGACAATCTATGGATCCCCAGGGACGTATGCTTGTTGGTGCATCCAGCAGTACTGGCTTACTTTATATACAATTGATAAAATTTTCCTATGTTTTCCAACAGCCCTCCTTTCTTTTGTAAAACAGGCAGAGAGAGAGAGAGAGAACAGCACACACACACACACACACACACACACACATAAAACTTTAAATAAGTTGAATTTTCATTTAATAGTATAGCTGTTTTGCCAAAGAAGATTTGAGAAGGAGCTATAAACTTTTGCCCTTGTCTAAGTATTTAGCTGTAATCCTTCAAATGGACCCTTCTAGCATTGCACCCTCTAGCCCTATTGGCTGCAGTAGTTTTGGATAAAAATGTGAAAATGACATCCAACATGTTCTAATAGGATCAAGGCTGGACAATGCAGAGATGCCCTACAAAAATTACAAGTTTTTTGGAGAACAAGATGTTCAATTATAAGAGATGAAATGTAAGAAAATGATAATGTCACTCACTGATTCTTTGTTCAAGTAAGGACTAATGATGTTTTAAAATATGATTTTTTAAAATATACAATTTTATTATAGAAAAATTAGCATAAGGAAAAAATGAAGGAAAAAATCGTACAACATGCAACCACTCAGGTCATCACTGTAATCTATTTGAGACATTTTTTTCTATACATATATGCATATGTATATATTTGAATAATTACAGAATTTCATTATTTTTTGTCACATGCCACAACATTCTTGTATTACTAAATATATATCTAAAGAATCATATCAGTGGCTACCAGTAATGATGCTGGCTGAGACACTGTGGTCAAGAAGTAAAATACCATACCTCCCCACAGTAGGTGTTTCTACCTGAGTGAATATAGCACTGGCACTTTCAGGAGTCTCCATGAGTAATATTGCCATACCAGGGGTTCACAGTTGGATTCTCTTGCTGACATTCAGAGGCAGTAATAGCTACATCATCCTTGGTAAGTAAGGAGGCCATGTTGTTGAATCCATGCTACTCTCCATCTCTGCCACCAGGATCACCCCATTCACATGCCCCTCATGATAGTTCTGGATTGGCCAATGTTGAAGGCTGGTCAATATCAACTGGCTAAGTAACTTTCTCTATTTGGCTTTTAATGCCTCTTCAATGGAGGGTGCCTTCTAGAGGGTGTTAACATGTGATGATAAGATATTCTCATTTAATCCCCATTCTCATGTCCATCCATATATGCCTTTATTCCAGACCTTCTTGTCTCCAGTCCCCCAATCTTTCTTCTTCCAGAACCTTGATCAGCTGACCAGGCCATTTGCCACCATCTATGAATACATATAGATTCTAACCTGTGGTCATTTCTTATTTTAACATAATGTGAATGACTGGTTGTATTGTTCTCAGTTCTACCCACTGGGAAGATTTTTCCCTCCCCAAAAATCTCCCTCCACTATTTTTTAAAATTTTTTATTGTTATTCAGTTACAGTTGTGTGCCCTTTCTCCCCATCCCTCCCTCCACTATTTTAAGGTCATTCCTGAGACTGTCTGCAATATACCCAGTAGGTATCCCTTTCTATGACCATCTCATATTTTGAGCTGACATCAGCAGACCTAGCTCAGGTTTTTCTTCTTTCAGCTAGTTATTCAAGACCTCTCATACAGAGACAGATGTGAGCTGAAAAAAGACTAAGGCAGACAGTGGTGGTGAGTGACATAGGAATCTGAGCTACTCGCCACATTATTTTCTGGGGTAATGTAAGAAGGATGAGCCCAACTCAAAAGCTGGAATAGAATCTAAGGAAGCTAATAGCTAGAGACTCCCTGCTAACTACAGTCCTTCCTGCCAGTCAGAAAATCCTTTCATAAAGGGGGATCTCAATGGTGCATCCTTATATCTGCCAAATGATATAACTACTTTACTATCTAGGCCAGAGATATTCAACCTTTTTGAATCTCATGCACATATAAACTAATTACTAAAATTCTTCAGCATACCAAAAAAGTATGTTTTTTGCCGATTTGACAAAAAAAATAGGTATAATTTTGATTCATTTGCACTAGACAGCTGTTGTTGTGTTGGCTGATGTCATTTTTTTTTAATTTGACAATCTAAGGAAAAAGAGGTGAGTGTCCCTGACTAAATCAAGTCAAATATCACACATTTTAGTAATTCTTGCAGCACACCAGTTGAAAATAGCTGATCTATGCTATTGTCTTCTTTCTTCTTTCAGACTAAATTTAGAGTCAGTTTTCTAAGTTCCAGATACTAGTGTAATGTAATCATGATTAGAATTTAATATTGATTGGAGAAAGTTTTTTTAACAATATTGAATCTTTCTAATCAAGATCATGACATTTCTCTATTTTACCAAGTCTCATTTTGTCTCTCAGTACTATTACATTTTTACTCATATACATTTCCCATTTCATTTATTCATTTTATTTTTTTGTCCTCTCATAAAATGTTTTTGTTAGTTATTGATTTTAAATAAAATATTATTTAATACTAGTTTATTCAAAAGGAAAGTTTATAAATTCTATTCTTATTTATGTAATTTTGTTGTTTATCTTGGATTTTTCAGATAGTCAAATAATTTGCAAATAAATCCATATTTAAATATTAAATAATTCTTATGTGGACAGGATAAACCCTACCTGATCATAGTGCTTGTTTACATGTATAAAATTATATAGATTTTCTCCTATTGTAAAAATATTGACTTCGACACCAGATTTACATACAACTTGTTACACTTTTTTCTTCTAATAGTGTATACAAATGCTCCTTAACTACAATGGGGTTACTTCTCCGTAAACCCATTGTAAGTTGAAAATATCCTAAGTTGAATACGTATTTAATACATTTAACCTACTGAACAGCATAGCTTAGCCTAGCCTACCTTAAACATTCTCAGAATACAAATTTCAAAAACAATGTAATTTTGGGAATATTCTAAGAATATTTGACAAGATTTTGAAGTCCCTGGAAGGGAAAGATTTAGAAGTACATCTATGCAATGACTCTGTTGGACTACTTCAGTTGCCAAAGCCAGAGCAATATATATTAAATATTTCTCAAGCTAAAATTTGGCCTTGTGAAATGAACTAAAGTTTGCCAGACTGAATAGGAAAATATGTGGAAAGAAAAAGATAAAGATGAATATCGTAGATTTACCAGGACAACTTCATATGTTGACAAATCCCTATTAAGACAAATGCACCACAGTGGCATGCCTATGGACACTTCCTTGGCCTTCATAGTTTTAGGATCAGAAACCCATCGTTCCACAATGACATTCAGGCACTGGGCTGCCAAAATAATATAGTTCTCTTTCTGATTATAATATCTTTGAATTAATAGAAAAACCTACAGCCTGGTAATGAATCTTTGAACCTATCTTCTAATCATAAATACATTTGCACTGACCCTCTGATTCTACCCTAACTGATTTAAATACAAGGCATTGAGTTCAGAATGGCAATTAATTTAAATCAATGACATGAAATAAGGACTAGCCTGGGGAACCATCTCTTTCTTCCCTGTTTCTTCTTTAAGCAAAACAAAAAGCCTATTAGCCTCCTGAACATAAATTGATATGTTCATTTGAGTCTAGTTTCTACAACATAAGGATTTTATGAGAACTTGGGTAACCAGCTAAAGATAACTATTTACCTTTTATAAACCATGGAAAGCTGAGATTTCATATAAGTACTCTGAAAAAATTTGTAACTTTTTGAAACAATAGTATAGAATTTACATATTAGTGGTTATAAAATAAATATGCAGTGTCCATGAACCACACTACCTCACTACCTTTGAGTTCACAAACAAACAAACCCATTCTTTGGGTGGACATAATATAATAAGCATCATGTAGAATTGATGTCACAAAGGCAAACATTTCTAGAAATGAATCAAAGGTGGTTTTACAATAGTTAAGAAAAACTGCAACCACAGATGCTGAGAATAGATTTCATTCCTAAAATGTCAAATAGTAATTTTTAAAATATATCTTAAAGAGTTTGCAAGGACTGTTTTTTCTTCAGGAGTGATTCAAATTCCCTTTCTTCAGGGCATAAAGTTTTTAATCACCATTTGCTTTTGTTTGAAATCAGTGCATAATAATGCTGTATAATATAGAATGGCAATTAAGAGGGAAAATATGCCAAAATCAATGCAAACTAACACTATTGCCAGTAGAAGACAGATGCAATTCAAAATATTTTAATTATTAAAAATGGGACAACTGTACTTTAACAACAATAAAAAAGAGGAAAAAGAAATAAGTAGAAAAAATTGGAAAAAGGGATTCAAATTAAGAATCAGTCTATAGGGTGCGGCGTTGGTGGTGTAGTGGTGAGCGTAGCTGCCTTCCAAGGATCAGTCTATGGAAAACTGCCACAAATTGATTTTTTGAAGAAATAATTAGTTTTTAAGAATGCCCAGCGTCTCCCTAACATCCTGCAGTGATATATCAGCTACTCCTGCAAAATACCAGCAGTAAGTCACAGGGCCTTTCAATGTCTATTAACTTAATATTGTAACATGCTCTTGTAAAAAAGAAAAAGACTAGGGCATATTTTTCAAGTTAATCCTTCACAGTTTATCATAGGCACAGCAGCCTTTTTAAGATAGGTTTTAACATTTGATTTAATTTTAGAATGCAATTGACCCAAATTGTGGTCATTTTACTTTTTCTTTGTTTGTTTCCTAAAGAAAGAAAGAAGATAAACCATCAATTGTTTAAAATATCACATCTGGATTAATCAAAGAAATTTAAGTGACAATGAATTCCTAAATATTTCAATTACCAAACATTTTTGTTTTACTTTTTAGTTAACCTTTTATCCATATATTTACAACATGATCATAATAAACTTTTGGTTCATCTCTTTGTTGCAAATTCATAGAAGGTTTCAGCACAGGTAAGGAGTAATGTTGTATAGTGAACAACAAACATGCTTTCCAAAACTTTAAGATGGTGAATAATAGTTTGTCCTGGTTCATAGTGACTAAAGAGAATAGACAACTATAAAAGAGCAAAGAGTTTAGCAAAATAATAAATAAATAAATAAATAAATAACAGTTATATTGTAAGGATTCATAAAGCCCTCAAAAATATTGCTTTGTTACATTGCAAAAGTCCTCTCTCTTTCAAAAGATCATTGAAGGCTTTGTTATCATTTTAATAAATTGAGCAAAAAATATTACTCAACTCAGATTACTTAGTACCAGCCTCATTTATTTTACTTTTGCTTGGATGAGATCCTCCAGAGTAATCTCTATGGAGGAGATTTCTCTAAATGTGTGAGTTTCATACATAAGATATTATAAAGTTGCTTTGGGGGGGACATGGTTATTTTAACATTCTGTTTCACAAACATGAGCAACTTTCTGCATGGACTTATCAGGTGGACAGCGTCGCTAGGGTTTTTCGTTTGTTTGTGAATTGATCACATTAGGTGGAGTCATTTTTAGGATTTTTCAGATTCAGATCTATAGCATGTAATTAGAAATTTGTCAGACCAAGCGATTCATCAGTTCAAGAAATAATTTTTTTAAAAATAGGTAACAGTCAAGTCAATTTACCAAGGATTTCAATTCTGAAGTCTGGCATTTAACATGCAGTCCTTACAAAATATAATTTTGAAAGTACACTGAGTGTCCCCAGATACATAATACATAAGCACTATGTATGGCATTTTCATTTTTCTTTTTACATTGTTGGCTCTTATTCCATTCAGCAAAGTATTTGTTGACTTCACCGAGTGAGAACAATTAATCAGAAAGGAGAAAAGAAAAAAAAATCTGTTTAAACTTCAGAACAAAATATGTGTCCTCACCAATACAATACCGGGGACTCTTGCTATAATTTTTCTGAATGCAAAGGTCTTATAATATGTGTTTAGGGGTATGCATGTATATAGATATAGATATAGATAGATATATAGATATTTACAGAGACTTGGAATGGGGGCAAGAGAAGATGAAAGGTAAATCAGACAGATTAATATGTGATTTCAAGAACTATGGATATTGAAAGTTATATTGAATGTGAACGAAGATTAACAAGATGATCATTTGAAAAGGAAATGAAGAATCAAAAAGACGTACCAAAGTGAATTACTAAGACAAGCAGAAAGGAAATATTTAGAACAGTATTATATGTATATACTTTTATTCTTTGTGACTTTACTGATGTTGCCATTAGAGAAAATATTGACTTTAAATCCATTGTCTTACATTTGGAGTTATTTGTACAATCATATCTTGGATTAATTTTTACTGCAGAAAGAACTTTCCAGTGGTAATAGTCCCTCGTTGCTGCTGTAACAAATCACCATAAACTTAGTGGCTTAAAACATGATTTATTTTATTCTATTTCTATAGCTCAGAAATCCAACAGGGGTCCCCTGTGCTAAAATGAAGGTGTCAGCTGCTCAGTGTCCCAGAGGATCTGGGGATCTAGGATCTGTTTCTTTGCCTTTGCCAGTTCCTAGAGGCCACTTTGATTCCTTGTTCGTGGCTCCATCACCATCTTCAAAGCCATCTGTGTAGCATATTTTCTCCTTTCTGACCTCTCCTTCCATATTCCCATCTCTTTCTGTGACTCTTATCATCCTTTATCTCTCTTATAAGGACCCTAATGATTACATTGGGCCCACCTGAATAATCCAGGATCACCTCCTCATCAAGATTTTTAACTGAAATCTTCAAAGTCCCTTTCACCATATAAGGTAACATAGTCACAGATTCCAGCACTTGGGAGGGGCATCAAACAACCTACAACAACACCTCTATACCCCCTTTTATTCTCTCATTGTATCCAACATCATCTACAGTTATCACTGTATTTCTTATGTCACGGTCCTTGAGGACTGAGGCTATTTGCGTTTAGTTCACCATTTTATACTACAGTGCCTGGCACACAGCAAGCACTCTATCAACATTTCTTGAATGACAACCAAAATATATCCAGACCCTCGATGTCTTGATTCTCAGCCAGTGGCTTTATTTGCATCATAATGCCACTTTTTTCACTAGCATTATCATAAATATTATTCTGGAAGTAGTTCCCATGCGTGGGTTTTTACACTTAAACTAAAGCTAATGGTCTTCTCTATTTTAACACAACTGAGAAGTTGCTGTGTGCTCATACAGATTCCACAGAAAATATCCTTAGGTTCAGATTGTAGTTAAATTGGATCCTGACCCATGCTAGCAAATGTAGTCATTTAGTCTGAATTTTGCCTCTTGTATACCAAGACAAGAGAAAACATGCCATATTAAGCAAATTGCAATTTTGTTTTGTAAAACATTCTGAAAACTATTGGGGGAAAATTGAATGGAAAAAATCTTTCTGATACATTTTTTAACCACTTAAATTTAGATGGTGTCAAAGTATGCAAAGTAATACATATGAAACTATTTCAAAGTTTAGGGGGAAATTTTCTTGTTATATATCTGTAGGAGAGTGATTTTTATGTGAGAAAAGGTTAGTCCAAGAAAACTGACATCCTTTTAATAAAGAAAAAAAAATGAAATGCTCCATCTACAGGTTGCCATGGTTTCAGTTTATCCAAAAAAAAAAAAGAAAAGAAAGAAAAAAAGAAAAAGAAATTGGAAGGTCACCAATAAATTCTGAGCTTATTCTTGTTTTGCAAAAAGAAATCACATTAATGCAGTGTAAAATCTTAACAAGATTTGGAACAATATAGCACTTTGAAAATTGCAAAACCATTAGTCAATACTGTATTAAGCTGATTTATTACCCTCTAGTGCTACAGTCTTTTAGCTGCTGATTGGGATCCAGTTAAAATAAAATAAGATTACAACTCCTTTCCTGAGGTTTTCACACTATTTTCTCAGGAAATAAAGTAAATTAGACAATAAGTCATTTTTCATATCACTTCTCAACTAGTACTAATCTAAGAGGTGTATATTCAGGTTAACTTTTTTCCACTGCCTTGTATCAAAATTCAGCACAGTTACTTCAGTTAAATGACATAAAAGACTCCTTGATTTCAAGGAAGGAAACCTAATTTGAACTAGATTGAAGAACAAAAGATAATTTATTAGGACAGCATCTCCCACTATCATCAAGCAGTGCCTGAAAACACTGTTTCTAAGGTCTGCCAATCTGTGAACTCGCTGCTTCCCTAAACGCTATAGAAGATCAAGCACTTTGTTTTGTTCAAAGAGGTTGTGTTGTGCAGATACAGCTCTCCCTTGCTTAACAGGCAATAAATTCATCTTTTTTGTTTCAAATACTAAGTGGCAGCCCCTCCTTCAGTACTATAATTGCTACTGTCTTCCACACAAACCAGCATCATCTCATGCACCCAGCCCTCTCATTGAAGATCCAGAGCAATTGAGGGCATGCACTCCTTCTCCCCCGCCCCCAACCCACACATGGGGTCAATACTTAAATTTGGCAATATCCTAGTTTAGATTTTATCTTTGTTATATGCAAATCAATTGAATTTGAGTAAAGTTTCAGTCTCCTAATTTCTCTCCCATTTCCTTGACTTTCTGCAGTTACGAGCCTGGGGATTTAGTTGGGCTTTTTTTACTCTCACAGGAAGGTAAGGGCACCTTGCATTTACAAAGCGTATGAGAATGTGGATGATTTGTTCTTCTGGTGGTAAGGGAGAGGAGAAATTCAGTCTCAGGGATTGTCCTGTGGATGCTCTCTGGTCGTGGATGCACAGTGGCTTGTCTGTTCTAGTTTTTGGATAGGTGAGCACATTTAACAAAGATATCCCAGATCTGACATTCAGAGGGCTCAAGAACAGCCATTTGTTCTCTGCATCACAGCAACTTGTCTACTTCGAGTTCACAAGCCCCCTTAGCACCTCTGAGTCTCCTGACGAGGGGACTTGTCACACAACCAGGCAGTAGGAAAACAAGGTAGCTGTACAGGCAAGCTACCTCAGGTTCATCTTTCCCTCTTACCACCACTGTGCTGCCAACAATCTGTTGGATTTGGTCTAGAGAGAGGCTTGGTAGATGTGCCCAGGCATTTGGATTCCTAAAAGTTCTTTACCCAGGGAATGATACCTCCTGTGCCCTGCTGTTATCAAGATCTCCCATACTTACCTTGGTGTTAATAAAGTTCTCCCTTTCCTGATTTCAGCCTAATTGTAACTAGATTGAAGACACTTTTCCCACTCTCTCCCACTTCTCACAGACCACTGAGGATGAAGCGCACTTCATCTCTTATGTCGTGGGTTTTGTATCACTTATTTTGTATCATGGATTTCCCTAAATGGACTTTCTTCTGCCCCACAGAAAATTCACAGCTTGAGTACAAGGTTTACCCTCTCTAGAACAGGAGTTTTTCTGTGTGATCTAGTCTTCCAACTCTGTTCTTCAATATGTTAATGGAACTTAAAGAAATTTAGAAAATCCTTTTTTCTCTTGATAAAACCTGGCTTTTAAGATGCTTATCATGCTTTTAACTCAAGGAAAGTCAATTTTGGATTCTAAAAGCTGACTATTGATCCACCATTTCTCTTTGTATTCCTGTTCCAACAATCCCAATCTTTCCTAAGTTAAATGCATGCCTCTGACTGAATGGGGGAAGGCATGAGCCCAGGCATATAAAAGATAAATGAAAATGCATGTGTTTGTGTGAAAATGTTATCTCTAATACATACTGATACACTTTTTGCCACAATAATGAAAATGCTTTCAAAATATTAGTATTTAATACTTGTGGTTTGCGGTAACTCACAGTGTTAACGTTCATCAACATTTTTATGTGCATAGAGAGACTGCTCATGACCCCAAAGATTTGGGAACACAGAGGTCTCATGTCCTTCACCTCCACGTGCCATGAACTCCTCAGTGTTTATTACCTAAGTAATATGCTCACTCCTATGAGACTGGAAGCCAAGAGAACCTTTAACTTAGTTACTAGGCAGATATTTTTGTATGGTCGGGTCAGAAGGAGGCAGTGAGTTGAAGGGACAGTCATTCAACAGCCAAAAGAGAAACAATGGAGAGAAAAGTGAAGGGGATTCTAAGTGATGAGTGTTTTCTGCTAAGCAATATTAAGAGAATATTTAAAAAATAAAATTTAAAGTCTTACACACAGCAAAACTCACCCAAGATAGCAGGATGAAGTGAACTGTTTTGATCATGTTATTGACCACTAAGTGTGGATATCCATGAAGAATGCTGGGTCTTCTCTGATACTGTCTTAGATGATTCAGTTGGCTTAGGGCACTGTCAGCAGCAGCAACCATTGCAAACATTTACTGCATCCTCATCCTAGGCCTGGTGTTTTCCAAGGGCTGTATATGTATTACCACTTTTAATGTTCCAAACAACCCTGAAAAAGTTATTATTTTTATCTTGATTTTACACATTTGGAAATAGAAACACAAAGATGTTACCGTATTTTTTGGACCATAAGATGCACCTAGGTTTTAGAGGAAGAAAATAGGAAAAATTTTTTGAAGCAAAAGATGTGGTAAAATACTTAATAACATAAATAACATGATATCCCCTCCCCCCACCGCGAGCCAGATAACCTCCATTTGGACTATAAGATGCACCCCCATTTTCATCCCAAATTTGGGGGGGAAAGTGTGTCTTATAGTCTGAAAAATACAGTAAATACTTTTTTCAAGGACACACACATCATCAGCATGAAGCTTGACTTTTGAATCATGAATTTGACTTCCTGCTCTTACGATATGTAAGCTATGGTATTGCTCTGTAGTCACCGATCTGATTGATGGAGAGTTAGAGACTTCAGTGTTATCCCAGCAATGACCAGGTGTCTGTGCATGCAGCATGACTCTAATATCTCTGGGTATGTTCCTTACTTATTGTTATCCCACAGAACCCTTCATTCTCACTCATTTAGACATGCATAATCCACTATTACTCAAGGTTTGTCAGTGATTATCACTTTGAGAGTATGATAAATCATGGTGTTGGATTTTTATGAATAGAGAAAGCCTTGAGAACTCAGTTGGAAACTTAATAAACTACAGAAAAATGTGGCAGGAAGCTTCTCCGTCTGGGGTCTTAGTCATCTGAGAGGACTATTGTTTCCCTCTTGGCAGTATTAACTGGTAACTGACTCAGGATACCTGCCATTTGCACTGCTATTGTAGGAAGTTACTGAGTTCTATGGGCCTAAAGCCAAGCTAATGTCTTCTGCTAGTTTCCCTTTGTCCAAATAACTGTGGTTATGTGGAAGATGAGGCTTGGCCACAATTTACAGTCCAGCCTAGAGTCTTAAGGGATTAGGGGACAAAGGAGAAGACATCTGCCCTGGCTGAGAAAAAAAAAATTGGATCCCAAGATTCCTCTTAGGGAAAATTTTGAGAATAAACTTATCCACTGTGTATGGCTTTTCTTTTCCATAGGATGGGGAATTCTGAATATCCTAACAAACTAAAACAACACAAAATAACAGTAGATATTTTTAAAAGAATAGGGGTTTACAGGAACTACTATAAAGGACACATGGACAAAAGTAAGGGGGACGGTGCAGGCGGGGGAGAGAGGTGGGTTCAGCTGGGGTGGGGTGGAGGGATGGGGAGAAAATGCAGACAACTGTAATTGAATGACAAAAATTTTTTAAAAAGAAAAATAAATGAAATCACAAGAGCAAAAAAGAAAAACCCATTTTGAATCATGATCCACTTGTAAATAGAAAATAGCTACATGGATATATAAGCATTACATATATATTTTACTCTGGGCACTCCTAATTAATTACAAACAAACATTTATCAATATTGAGAGAAATGTGAAATAACAAAGATGATGCAATTTACTTGATGTTTTACTTAGGGGTTAGAATTATAACCTAAGTTAAGATTTAGGTTATAACCTTATTTTTAAAATCATTATATAAAGTATTTTAAAATTTTGATGAGATCACTTCAATCTCTGATGAGTAAATTATTAATTTTATGAATTCATGTATTTGTGAATTTAATGGATTAAAATAAAGGAGTGGCTTATATAAATCACAATTTTTATTCATTTAGTGTCTGCTGACTACCACACATTATAATTATCTTCTTAACCTTCCTAATAATTCTAAGATGGCATCATCCACTCAATTTTACACATACAAAAACAGAGGCCAGAGATATAATGTTGCTTCCTCAAGATAGCAGTCAAGTAATTGACAGAGCCAAAAAAATTCAAACCTAGACTTATCTGACTCAATATAATTAGTATTGCTGTAATGACATACTATGGGGTGGGGCAAAAGTATGTTTACAGTTGTGCATATGTGAAGCATAGAGTTTATTCTTGTATTATTATTTATAATTATTATATTATTTTCTATACAAACAATTTTAAACATACTTTTGCTCCACCCTGTGTATATAAATGAGGAAGAAGAACCATTGGTTGGTTTTAAAAATGTTTTCAACAAGCAGACTGAAAGTATATTTTCATTCAGATAAAGAATTTATATTCCTTGTTTTTTTTTAATTTTTCAATGACAGTTTACATTCAATGTTATTTTGTATTACTTTCCGGTGCACAGCATAGTGGTTAGACACTCATATCCTTTACAGAGTTGTCCCCTGATATTTCCAGTATCCTCCTGGACCCATGCATAGTTATTCCATGAGATGAAGATTTTCTGATGCAACTTGTCTTGGATGTAACCTATGAGAAGAAATCAAAGCAAAAACAAAACAAACAAACTAAACAGAGGTGGGGGGATGTAAAAAAAGTGAAGTCCTGAGGTGGCCAAAAGGTGATTGTCACATCATACCTATTACCAGTTACCTGCAACCTAAGAAAGATTGTTAGGGTGGAAGAATGTCCTTCCTTGGACACTGAATGTAGATTAGAGCCTGGAATATAGGAAACACTCTAAGTCTGTCACTGCATGTTTGCTTTTGTCATTGCCATTGCTGTGGTTATTGGTACAATTTTCAAAGATGCCTGCAACAAGGAAATAAGATCAGCAAATGTTATCACATCTCTTTTTTTGGTTTTTGTTTTGTTTGCATCCCCAATATATTGAGTTAAAAGAGCACTTTAAAAAAAAAGTGCCTGTTGAATATTTAATTCAGTTTATCATGGAGTGAGGGCATATGAATAATTTCAAAAAGGATTTTTGGTAAATTACTTAAGCTAGTTCAAAAGACTTTCAAAGACAGGGAGATAGTGGGGTGGACAGAGTCACACATCCCTGACTTGCAGTACTAAAAGGGGACCCAGTCTGAGGGTTGGCAAGCTTGTTATTTATTGCAATCAGTGAACCATGACCCCTGGCTCTTCTTTAGAACAGGGCTTTTTGTTGGTCAGGTGCACACACACAAGCACACATGCACACAGGAATTTTTCTTATCCACTCTACTTAGTATACAAAGAAAAGCTTTCTGAAAGCCCTTGGTACAGCCAGACATAGTAGAGTGGAAAGAAGACAACCAGATGACCACACATTATGGAGTTAAGATAGCTTGTGTTTGAGTGGTGTCTCCCTTCCTTTATTATTTTATTACATCTTTTATTATGCTAAGTAGCTTCTGCATTATAAGATAGTGGTAATATCTCCCTCATGTAGTTTTTTTGAGGAGTAAATGAGATAATGTATGAAATAATAAAATATCTGGAGTCAGCATTAGCAATAAATGGTATGTATCATAACAGTGAAGTTATTTTTATTGCTGACTTCTGAAGGGAACTCAGTTTCTTTTACTAACCCTTCCTCAGTTTCTCCCTCCACGGATGAGTCAGACCTAAATTCTAATGACATCTTGTCTCAGAGAGAAGAATTGCTAGAGTTGTTGGGCACAAATTAGATTATATTTTTTTAATTGGAATTTTTAAGTAAAATTGAGCACCACAGTGCTGGTGGTTAGGGTCCCTGTTCTTATCCTCCCATATAGCAGGAAGGAATAGTGTCAACATTTCAGATGTCATCAAAAATAAGGACAAAACTTTGGCCACAGAAAATGCCCTCCTTTGAAATTTCTTCTCCCTATTTTTCCATTACCTCGATCTATTCAAGAATTCTTTCCGGTTCCTTCTTTGTCATTCTCCTCCATGTTGGCTCATGTTTCCTCTGTTCACTACTGTACACAAAGTGTCCCCAACTATTTGTCTCAAAAAAGAGAGGTCTCCATGGTTAAATATATTTTAGGAGAAACTGCTTCAGACAAACTCACATAAATGCTGTGTACCTCAGCCTGTCTTTATATAGTCTTAAAAAAATGGCAATGAAATTGAAGTTACGGACTAGCTCTGGGAGCACAGCTACTGTATTTTGTCACTGAGGTATGGAAGCACACCCTTTAGGAAGCCACACAGCTGGGGACAGACCTGACATGCTCTGATGAGAAGCAGAGCGCCTGACAAAAGCATACCCTTTGATGGGAAATCATTTTATCTGCTCCCAGAATTTAACCTAGACAGAACTTAATGCACAGAGAGGGACAAGATTTTTCCTAACAATGTTTATGGAGCTAATAATATCAAGTCAACAATTGTTTCAACTGAGTTTTCCAGTAGTTGATTATGTTTATGGAAAAGAAAAAAATTAAATAACTGGAACCAAACATCCAATCTCTAAAATTAAAAAGATACCAATAATTATAAGCAAAAAACTAAAACATTTTGTTTTGTGAAAAGTAAATTTCTTATGCAACATGTAAAATAAAATCTATTTCTACAGAGATGACTAATATTTTTTGCAGGAAGTCCTTAACTTTCACCTCCTAATTTATAAATAATGATATCACTAGCACTATTTTATGTTCCCTTTCACACCATTCTCAAATATTAGAATATCTTCAGGTATGTACTACAGTGATGATGTTTTAATAAAGTATATGCTCCATATTTCCTGACATTTATTTTATCTACCTTTGTTTGGTTTCCTACACAATCATTCACATCCAAACTGAATCACCATAATTTAAGACAATGCCAAGGTCTCCCCACTCTTTGCTCTGTCTCCTTCAGACCTAGTGCCTAATAGCCTTGCAACTGGCAGGGTTTAAGGTGAAATCTATAGATGTTGACAGGGATTAATTAATCAATGTGGTCTGTAAGAAGCAGATGGCTGTCTTGCTCTAAGTCAGGTTTTGGGTTTTTTTTTTCCACTTCTGGAGTTTAAGACACTTCCATTCACCATTCTAATCAATAATCTTTGCAAGTGATGCAACCACAGGTACTTGAACAGGTCCAAATGAGTGAATTCAGTTGTATTATTTGTGTGCAATATTATATGCTCATTTCCAAATGTCCTTAAATGCTACCACCATCACCACCTAAACCTAAGGAAAGGAAGTAAGTGTGAAAGAAACATTAAAAAATGCAGTAAATTATGCTTCTTTTTCTGATTATATTTTGATTCACTTAGTTGTAAAAATGAGCCTGCCAGATGAAGGTTTATGCTTTCAGATACATAGACTAATAGGAGAAAGTCCTCTTGATTAGGAGGTACTATTAGTTGAGGTCATAGGGGGAAAAGCCTAGCAACTTGATTTGAAGATCTGGGAATAAGTGCACTTTTGTTATGAGTTTTTTCACTGCGAGGAAACATTTTGCTTTCTCTGATATTGTTCATTAGATACTCTCTTTTTAAGACATATCTGGTATCTTAAAGTACAATAAAATGCCCTTTGCCCTTCTAGCAGATTACTGAATCTATAATTTCTTCAAGAAGATATGTTTCAAAGAAACAAGGATAGAAGGCATAGTTTATTAAAAGCATTACCATGTTTTTAATATTTATTAGAATCGAATGCCCATGTACAACATTTAAAAGATTTGCTACTGTTTTTTATTCATTAGTATATAAAGCTGACAGGCTCAGTAGGTCCCCATATGGCTAACATGTTCTATCCATATGCATTTGTATGTTCATCCATTTATTCATAACTGTGTATTATATTCCCAGCCTAATATATACAGCAGTCAGACACAATCTCTGAGGGAGGAAAGATATATAAACCTAAACATATCCATATATGGTAAGTGTATGTACAAGGTGAGGAGAAGTCACAGAACAGCAGGGCCTAATGTTTGAGAGAAAGCAGAAAAATTAGAGTGTGAATACTAAATGCCATGACACAGGCCAAGGCATGAAGAACCAGACTGAAGTACATTAGTATTCTAGAGTGAATAAAATTCAGAGTACAAAGGTATCTTTGACAAGAGGCCCTCCCTTTCCATTATTACTGGATTAATACAATTATGACTTTAAATCTAATGTCAAACTCCATTCTTCTAAAAGCTAATGGAATAATTTTTCAAAAATCAAGTCTGATAATATCACTATCATGTTACTCACAAATTTGCAATAGCTCATGATAGGCATTAGGAGAAAATGCAGTCTTTATAAGTCTTGTTATGATTTTGACCCATGTTCTATTAACAACCCCTTTTGTAGACAGCTTTTATAAACTTAAAATTTTATTCAATGACATTAACTTATACTGACAGACTTGTAAGAAATATTTCTTTAAACCCAAAAGCTTCATTTACTGTAGGAATGCTGAACCCAAGTATTTCCATAAATCTAACAGCTGTATTTACTGGAGGAACTTTGACAATATTGTACATTACATTACACGCTATATTCTTTCTTTGAGGACTCCTGAAAGAAATATCTCTCTGGTCTCAGAGTTAGAAATAGCTACTATGTTCCTTCAGAGGAACCATTTAACTTCCTCTTCTTATATACATTCTGAACCATGTAACTATTAGCTTGCTTCTTTGACTGGCCTAATGGAATGCTTAGAATCCACAATATATTTTTTATTAATAAATGTTCAGGATATTGAGGCATTTTGTAAAACTAATCTTACTATTTGCCTTTATGTTATTTCCCCATCTTAATTTCTCTTGACCTAAATTTTTCTCATTTATCTTGTTTTATTTCATATAGGTATGGCATAAGTGTTGTTGAATTTCTCATTAAATCTTCTCAAACAAGATACTGCTTGAAGAATGGGGGAGAGGAGAAGTAAAGGAAGAAAGAAAAGTACACAGTTCTCCCAGTGCTATAGCTTTTAAAGGATACAAGTAAAAGGGAAAGAGAATAAAAACTATTGCTCTGTAGTCAAGTTCTACATGTATATACTAGGCTTCTCTCTGTTTCTGAAATATATCTTTTATAAAACAACCTTAAAAAAGAATAGAGACATCTAGAATTGTCAGATTAGCCTGAAGGAGACGTTTGTTCAAAATTTCTTAGGGGGACCTTGAATCCTCTATTCTAAGTCCAAATGATTCTGCAATTGCTCATTTCACCCCCAAGATTCAGGGCAGATCATATAATCTGGTCCTAGCCAATTAGAACATCCCAACCCCTGAGCAAAGTGGTTGATTTGGAAATAGATTTGGGACCCACGGCTAGCTAGTCAGAGCCCACTGTGAGCCATGTCATGGGGCTGTGTTGCAGATGTAAAGAATGAGGGAATCCTAGAGCAGCTGATGGGTCTTGTCCTTCCATTTGCAGATGCCTTAGAATTAGGCCACTACTATAGGATGGAGAGGTGAAAGCAGTAATGGAAAGAAACTTAAACTAATGTAGTTAGACTTTCCAGTTATATAAGCCAATGATTTTCTTTATTGCTTAAAGTCATTAGAATGTATGTTCCTTTAATATATTTAAGGAACAGAAAGTAATGGAAATTGGATCTCTGTCATTTGCAAATTCATGTCACAATTTACAAAATTCTCTCTCCCTCTTTCTCCATGTATGTGTATATGAGTGGTTTTCATGTCATACCGGATCACTCTCTGACACCTACCACAATATGTCTTTATCCAATCTCATACAACGCACCAATCTGAATGTCTCATCTCCATATCCCAGTTGCATAGAGCTAGGACTTTCCTTTTCAAGCACTATTGTCTTTTCTTTTTCTTATCTGCACCTATATGCTCAGAAAGCACTCAATTCCCACTGTACATTCATCTTATTATATAATTAGGCCCATGAAATAGGCACTTTATTTAATATGACATAGTGATTCTCCCTTCTACAGTTTCACTTCTCAGGTGTAGCATTTGTATTACTACAAAGGTTTTAATTATTAAATCAGACTCACACTGATAATAGATCTTACCCAGCACCAAAATATACTAATGATTCAAAGGATACAGGTAAGCACTGAGAAGAGATGGAACATTCTTTCTTTGGAGTAGGCCAGCATTGTTAGGTGTTTATTTTCTTCTGGATTGTGATAAATTTTCCTTTTGTATTCACAGTTGAATTTTTGAGAGTTTAGAGACTCCTCCATTTTATGCATTGTTGATTCCACAGAGTAAAATGCTAACTTGACTACCCATTACTCGCTAGCTAACCATGTTTATTGTATATTTATTGATACAATAAGCAATGGAGATTATAAGCATGTTTATAAGATGACCTGTTAGAGGTCATTTATCAGTTTTCTCCTTTTGTCCAGGTATGAAGGGAATGGATTACAGGTCTATGGTTAAATTCTGAGTGCCTAAGCACCTACCATAAAGCTTAGAAGATATTTTTGGATTGATAACAATATTATATATGGAACACCAACTCTTTACTATGCCTTATGACATAAATAGAGGCTCACTGACAACTAAAGTATGGCCCTTTATCTTTTCAGAATCCATGGTCTGGTGGAAACAATATATAAAGAAACAATATAACACATAAAGTGATAAAATTTATACCAAGTTATTAAGGTAACAAAGGTGAGAGATACCCCAATCACACTGAAGAATTCATAACACTACCTCGAAGGGAAGTCACTTGAAACTGAGGCTTGAAAGGTAATAATGACTTGGCAAAGAAGAGAATGGAAAATATTCATTCCAGACTGAGAAAATAGTAAGGGTAAAGGAGACAATATATGAAAAAACTAAGCGATTTATGGTGTAAATAGCATGTTATGATGAGAGCAGAAAGAGTTTGTGAGTGTGTTAGGAGAAAAAAAAACAATAAAAGTCAGGGCCTGGATCTAACATTTTTATTTTCATTTTTGAACCTAGGGTAATCAGTGAAAAATTTTAAGGTGATAACGGACATATTATACCTCTGTTTCCATTTATTATTTTCTATTCAACTCTTTGTTTATGCTTTCAATAAATGTTTATGGAGAGCCAAGTGCTCTCATAGAGGTTGATTTCACAAGTATGTGAATGGGACAAAGTTCCTTCTCGCTTTGATTTTATAAATAAGTGGATAAGGAGAAACAATTAAAAAGTAACACACGTTCATTGTTATAAAATATTATGTTTGTGCTAAGCACAACTAAGGATCTCTGAGAATAAAAATACCAAGTGGGAGCTACCTAGGAGATTTTGTCTGTGAAGGCCTGTCTGTGGAAGTTACATCAAAAGGAAAAAGGACTCATCGACATGGACAATAGTGTTGTGATTGCGGAGGGAAGGGGAATATAAGGGGCATAAATGGTAATGGAAAATATACTGAAAATAAATTTAAAAAATTGATACATGAAAGAAAAGAGAAAACCAGTCTTTGGTAACTGCATGACAGAGAGAACCTCCTGAGTTTCTAATGAAGGCAGTTCAATATATTTAAGAAACAGAAAGAAGTTATAGGAACAGAGTTTGGAACATGTCAAGATGTTTGTATAGTAATTCAGGTGAGAAAGAGTAATGAGGATATTGATAATAAAAGCTAAAGTTTCTTTAGCACATATTTAGTTTGCACCACGTACAGTTACTAATATGCAACTATCTGGCCTACCAATGACAATTTTGTGTGGTTCTGCTTATATACTAGATATTACACTAAGTGCTTGAATACACAATCTCATTTAATATTTATGAAAACCATATGATGAGATTATTGTTCATGTTTTACTATGAGAAAACTGAGGCTTATTGAGAGTAAATAATTCTCCCAGAGACACATGGCTAGTAAGAGGGTGAACCAGTCAAGTCCCAGCAAGAGGCAGGTGGTACATTCAAACAGAATAGTGCAAGGAAATACTAATACAGAGAATATGTACAGAGGCTTTGATAGAGTTTAGGGAAACCAAAAGGAATGCTGCAGTGATGTGGGAATAGTACCAGCCACCGGCTGTTATCACTGGAAGGCCTGAAGGGGCAAGCAGAATATTACCCAGAGAAGTAACCATATGTAGAAGATTACCTGACAGGAGCTGTGGCCTGTGGTAGAGACATGAAGTCACTCTATGGAGACTCAGTAAGGAAAGAAATGTGCTAATAAGTAGCCCAGAGTTGACTCTCCACACGGTACCCATTTCTTTCCTGAGCTTCCCATTAAAGGAACCAAACCTGAAGTCAGAGGGGAATAAAGCCTGTGGATATAGTCCATAAATGTCCATCTCACATGGCACAGGGTAAAATAGAGAAAGTGGAGGTGGTCCTGGAGGGGACTGGGAAGCCAGAGATATCCAGTATTGTCTTGGAATAAAGTATTGAGTTGAGCTCATGATAAAAAGCACAATTCAATATATAGTTTGGTGGGTCAAAGAAAAATAATGGAAGTACAGATTGTGAGGATACAGCAAACAGGAACACTAACAGAGGAGCACTGTGTAGAGAGTGGCAGAGGATAAGAAAAAAGAAGGAATCTAGGGTAAGTCCAAGACTTTGGTTTGAGTGATTGGGTAAACAGTGATGGCACTGAATAAAAGAAGAACAAATGGAAGGAGAGACAAAAGTTCAATTTGTAGAATGTTCAATTATAGATAGATGAATATGAAATTTTGAACATAGTTTTGAATTAAGGATTAAAATTTGGAAGTCATCAGCTTAAAGTTTTGATAGGTGAGATTTGGGATTTTATTGCATTTACCACGATAACTATATAGATAGATAAATAGACGTTACAGAGAACCAAGACAGGAAAACTAGGCTTCACTGATTCAGAGAGGTCACATTAAGGAAGAGGATCCACTAAAAATCATTGGTCAACAGGATAGTTTTAATTAAACAGGATAAAATAGTATTGCAATGGGCGTGGAGAATTATTAAATGATGGTTCATTTTTCTTCTAATTCTAGAAAAATATAGAAATATCTACAGTAAATAGAATTAGTTAAAATAATGCACATGCATCTACTACAAACACTCCATTGGAACTTGCACACTCACTGATCCTGCTACCCTAACAGTTAGTTAGTTTTAGACCAGCATGCGGGGGCCAAGTATGTCAGACTGACTGAAACTAAACGTCCAGGGAGGGGCTTGTGGTCAGGACATGAAAGAGCAGTGTATTCACATAAAATTCAATAAGTAAGAAAAGCCGTATAATGTGAAGGTAATTTGGTAAATTCCTTAAATTTTTGTGCAATGAACTTTACATATTCACTTGAGTTAATTTTTCTTCTTAAACAATGAAGACTAGAATAGGAAGATTAGCTAGGTATCAAACTATAATTTCCCTACTAACTTAAAAAGCATATGTCTTATTACACAATCTTTAATAAAGGGTGTGGCACAAATAATGCCCCATTATGACAAAAATCTTTTATTACAAAGTCATAAGCATGTAATTCGGTAACATAACAATATCACACTCAAGCACACCATATGACATTTTAGGTGAAATGTTCAAATTAAAAATATAAATTATTACACTCATATTATTAGCTACCAACCACACTCAAGCACCCCTTACTTCTGCTGGACCCTGTATTTTATTGGTTAAATGAAAAAAGGAAAAAGGACTAATAGACACAGACAACAGTGTGGTGATTTCTGCGGGAGGGGAGTATGAGGGGACTAAATAGCAATGGAAAAAATACAATAAAGGTTAAATAAAAAATAAAAATGGTATTACAGAGGTGAACTTAGAATAGGTACACTCTAAGCAAATTAATTTTGAACTTATTTGACAAAAGACAAAATAAATAATAAAATGCTATTGTTAGGGTCTCTATATCTAGGATATAATAAAAATGCAAACAAATATTGTTGGATATTAAATGTGCTATTGCACTAAATTCCAGAGTGATATTTAATACTTATTATTACTGATTATATTATTTTTCCCATTAGGTGGACAACTTTATGAAACAGTTAACAGAGAGGCTAATTTTATACTATAAAGAACATTTCTGACCAATCTAACATATTCAAAAGCACTAAATATAACTTCTTAAAATAGATCTTTTTGGCACCTAGATAGAAAACAAACTATTTGTTGCATTCCAACAAAACTCCCCCCAGTTCAAAGATACATTGAAGACCTTGCTGTTCCAGCAAAGACTATAATTGGTCATTATACAAAATACACAGGGCTTTGTTGTAAAAAGTTATTCATTGAAAAATATATTTCATTTCCAAGACTATTTTCTCATTTTTCTATTTCTAATAGCAATTGTGGTTGTGTTTTTTCTTTGTCCTTTATCAGAGAGACATAACTACTCTAAGATATGAACATAAATGCCTGTTTCCATTTAAATTTATAATACTTGTTCCCCAAGCTACTAAAGTACATGGGTGCTTTTTTGAGGACCCTAACTATATTTTATTCAAATTATGTTTTAGTAAGATTTGCAAAAATTAAAAATGTAGGTTAATTCATATAATACTCAAGTTCTTTATAGTTGAATAGCTGTTTGACACTGAATAATTAAGTAATGATCTAATTACTATCAATACTTGAAGAAGCATAAAAATAATGTATACTTTAGCCAAGATTCCTTTTTATTAATGTGGAGTGTTGCACTTTATATCATCATTTATCTAATATTCATTATTTACTCTGCCCCTATCTCCAAGGAAGGAGTATGCTTCGCTGCCCATTGAGTTTGGGCATGGAAAAATGACTTGCTCTGAACAATGGAAAGTAAGCAGAAATAACAGTATGTGAATTCAAATGCAGAAATAAAGAGACCTCACAAATTTCTGCTTGCCCATCTGGGACCTTGTGACTACAAGCATGAGAAAAATATGCCCCTGGTAGCTGCTACCCCTTCTTCCTGGACTCAATAGGAGACCCATAGAGGAAACCTGTACCCCACTTGGAATCTCAAGCACAGTTAGTCCTCCAGATGAACTACAGACCTACAGCTTGGAACAGAACTGCATACACCACTACTTAGGCAGAAAAAGGAGAGATGAGGTGTTGTGGGAAATCACTGAGTTTGGGGATATTTGGTTATGGATCATTAACAGAAACTGCTGGCTAAGACAATAGGAAAAAAAACACTTTGTTCCTTACAATTCAGAATGGTTTAATGAAATTCTACTATAGACTGGGTAAAAATTAAATATTTATAGAGTTTGAAGAAGATTTTTAAAAGAACATTTTATCCAATTTGCATGAACAGTGTCACATAATTGTTAGATGATGAGCAAAAAGCAGTACATTGGTTTGTATGTTTTATTTCTCAATTCCAGCTCTGGCAAAGTCTTTTAGCTATAGACAAATATTGTGCCAACTATGTAAAAAAGCAAGAAAAGCAAGACACATTTTTACTGGTATGGAGTGCCCTACTTTTTAAAAAGACAGCATAGAAACTGAATTTGAAAGCTTTTCCTTGAGTACTTTTGTGCTTTATCTTATTCCATTCTGAGATGGTATATAGGTTCTCATTGCCGCGGTAACAAATCCCCTCAAATTTGCTGGCTTAGAGCAGCACAAGCTTATTAACTTATCATAAGGTAGTTCAGATGTCTTAAATCTGTTGTCCTGTGCTAAATTCAGGTGTCAGCAGGACTGCATTCCTTTCTGGAAGTTCTAGGGGAGAATCCATTCCCCTGCCCTTTTCAGCTTCTGGAGATTACCCACATCCCTTGACTCATGGCCCTCTTCATTTTGAAAGCCAGAAATATTGGTCCAAGTGTCTCTCCCACTGCCATCTGTATGGTTTCCCCTACCCCAGTTCTTTCTCCCCTTTATAAGAATCTGTGTGATTTCCCTGGCCTCACTAAAATAATCCAGGATAATCTTCAATCTCAAGGTTGCCTGATAAGCAATCTTAATTCCATTTTTAAATGGAATTCTCCTTTACTATGTAACCTAATGTCCTATTCACAGGTTCTGGAGATTATATGTGGACGTGTTTAGGGGCTCATTATTCTACTTACAACAGATGATATCATTGCAACTTGATTATGTTTATGGTGATATTAAAACAAGGTATTGTTTTATTCACACTCACATATTGCAGTTTAGCACACTGACTCACACCACATAATTTACAATGGACTTCCTAGTATTACCTTATCTATTTTCAAGCTGCATACATTTTGGTCAAGACATTGAAGCTTTCTAGAGGTTTAATTTTCTCACCTGTAAATTTAGGGATTATGGTACCATCTACATCACTATTTTTTGTGGCAATTAAATGCAATGATATACATAAAGTTTTTTTAGCAATTGTCTGATATACATTGACTAATAAGTGGTATATTTTATATTTATTATATTAAAATATCTGTGTATCTTTTATATAGTTTTAGATTAGATGTTATGTCTACCTGTAACAATTAGGTTGTTTCTTTGATATTATACTGAATACTGTTTATGGTAGGAGAATTTCAAATTATGCATCTGGCTGTATGGGTAGAGCATATAAAGCCAAAAATGAAACTTATAATATTGATGCACTGAATCTACATTAATGTGAATCATTGCGGGGTCAAATCTGGATACATGCTCATTTAATAACCAATGTTACTTTCCAATTAATTTGTCTCTAGCTAATCTCAAAACATACCTAACATTAAATTGTTGATAATTGAAACTGCACTTCATTTATGTGAAAAGAAATACAAATAAGATATTTGTGTTTCTAATATTGCTTGATAATAATAGCTCATTCTTTACAGAAGAGCTAATTGAAATTCAATTCCAAATTAAGTTGTAATTACATCTATAGCACTATTAAGGTATCAGCCTTGGTTAATGATAATTTCCTTGAGATAAAATCTGACCATTTATATTCCTAACTATACATAGAAACTCAGGTAAAACATACTTATCACAGCAGCATAGAATTGGAGTCAAGTGACCCTAGAGAGTGCTATTCATTCTTTCTTTTGAAATCAAATTTTCAATAGTCAATCCTCTAGCATTGCACATTCCAGGATTCCATGCTGAGCGTTTTACAAAATTCTTATTCTTAAAAAATATCTATTTTAGGCAAACTGTGCTTAAAGTTGTAGGGAATTAAATGGGATTATATATTTTGTTCTCCTCAAGGTTTACAAAATAAACCTTGCAAACATTTTTAAGGGCTATTTAAGAGTGTAATGTGTCAGAAGAAGGGTAGTGAGAGAACCTTTCAGGTGATGATTCTGTTAGCCTAAATTTTCTGGCCTCAAATAATTAGTACTTCACTTAAAAATCATTTGTGTATATTGTGAATAAACAGTTCAAATATAACTGTACAACATCTGTGTTAAAATGGAGACATTTGTGGACTATAACAATTATTACAAAATTAATACACTGAAGATATTTTCATGATATATACATCTAAAAGCAACCAATTTAAAAAAAGAAGATAACAGAAAAAAGATCTGTAAAGCAGGTAGATGAGTGGTAATTGATTTATTGAAATAATTAGATCACAGAACACTTTCCTGAGTTCAATGGCAGAGCATTATCCTTCAGGCAGGAGATTGGGAGAGTCCTTTGGCAAATTGACCAGAGCAAAAGGACAAGGTCACTGCCACCGGGGTTTCCCTAAGCAATCCCTACTTATATGGACCTAAGACAAAGCTTCAATTTGTTAAGGTCCTTCCACATACTCCGAGTTTTAGTTTCCCAATTATAATTATAGGCAGATGTTCAAGTGTTCCCAGAAGGCTTTAGGCATAGAATATGGTAACTGAGAAGAAAAAGAAAAAAGGAAGAGGAGAGACAAAAATCAACAAAGATTTTTAAAAAACAAAAAAATATAGCAGATGCTACACAAGCAGCAGAAAATTTGAATAGCTACCAAGAAATATGAGGAAATATCAATTCTATGACATTAGAAATCTTCAGAAAACAATAAGAGTTTTTAAGTTATTGTTTCTCAGCTTTAAACCCATCCTTTTATACTCTGCTTTGTGAAGCTGGAACAGGGACTCTGTAAACTCCTTCTGCTTTGCCAGCTGCTCCTTGTTAGGCTCTGTCACTAGGGGGTATGAGAGGAGAACTGTGAGGCTGGAACAAGGACAAAAGACTGATTATTCCCATTTGCTTCCTAAAAATGCTTCCTCATCCCATAGCATCACTTCTAATAACAACAGCTAAATACAGTTGGCAGTTTCTTTCAAACACTGGCAAACTAGCTTTATCATGTCCTCCCCATCAGCTCTAGTCCACTAGAGCCCCTGCTCCGAATCCAAGGGGTAGGACACAGGCCCAGGGGCCCCACCTCTGATCTCAGAGACACCAGCACCAATAAAGCGGTGTTTTCTTCTCAGAGATCAGAGTATCAGCTCCAGCAGACAACCTTTGTATATTTCTAGGTTTTAGTTATTTCAACCTCGTATCTTTGTTCCTTTAGCTCTTGGGTGGGAGCCACTTCCTGTACTCACTAACTTGGGGAGTTTTTCTTTTTCACCTTTTCAGTTACCCAGTCAACAGGCTTCTAGCTAATTTTTCTCCTAATAAATTCTCTCTATTCAAACAAAGGGTGTAATTTCTGTCTTCCAAAATGACTCTGCCTGACACTACATAATAGAAAAACTGAAAATATAATATTAGGCAAATCTGTAAGAGTGGAACAAAAGACAAAATAAAAGTGGGAAATTAACAGATGGCTCCAGGAAGCCCAATGGCTGACTAATAAACATTCTATAAGGAAACAAACCACACACACACACAAAAAAAAACCCCCACAAAAAATACATGGGAGGAAATAAGAAAATACTTCAAGAAAATTTCCCAGAACTCAAGTATATGAATTTCCAGATTGAAAGAATCCACTGAGCACACAGCACAATGGATGAAAACAGCACCCCCACCAAATAACATCATTATGAAATTTGAGAACACTGAAAACCAAAAGAAGTTTCCATGCCCTTCCTGTTTCAAACACTGTTAGATGATAAATTTTCTGTTTTCTAACTATTCCAAACAATTTAAATTAGCTTAAATAATGTCTACTAAGGTATGGATTAGAACCTAAAAGAGTCTAATATTATGTAACCCAACTACAAATTTTATTAGTAAAAAAAAAAGTCTAAAGACAGGAAGTGACCGATGAAAATTCAGAAGCAATATGAGGGCAGTTTGGGGTTTAAATCCAGCAGGGTGGACACCTGAGTGGGCAAATATAGGTTTACAGTTGTACTACAAACATATAATAATTAATAAATAGTATCACAAGAATAAACTCTCTTTTGCATACTCACAACTCTAAGCCTATATTTGCCCATCCCAGCATACTGAGAAATGTTTACCACAGTAAGGTTATTAAATACATCCTTCACTCACATAATTATTTTGTCATTGTTACCGTGAGAACATTTAAGATTTACTCTTAAGGCAATTTTGAAGAATACAACAGTATATTGTTAATTATAGTCACTATGCTGTACATTATATACCTGGAGCTTATTCATCTTATAACTAAAAGTTTGAACCCTTTGGCCAACATTATGCTATAACAAAATTTAATAACTATTACAGGACTCAGATAGTTTAACTTCCTAAAAATTTGGAACAGTTGCTAAATCTCCTTCAGTGAGAATATCTGGTTCTATTCCAAAGATTTATTTTCAACGTTTTTTTATGCTGTGATTAATTGTATTGCCAAACATTGCCTCACTAATGGTTTAGGTTTTACTTTCCATGCTGCCCCCTTTTATTTCACAGTGCCAATAAGTGAAATATGCATTATTAAATATATTTGCATTCTTCCTCATTGGCCTGTCTCTTAGCACTTAATACTCATGCAAATGAAGATAACATTAATGATAAAACAAGCTTTATCTTAGAAAGCATAACAGTTTCTAGGGACTTCAGCATCCCATGCTGGCTATTAGGTAAATAGAATAAGTAATTTAAGTTTGACAGTACAGCTTTTGTACAAATACATAAAATGCTGATGGTTTACCTCATATTCAGTGTAGCTCTGGCAAAACCCTATATACTTTGTTCTCAAGTAGTAGTTACATCAATTAGCATGCCTTTGGACACATGTGACAGAATACCCAACTAATAGTGACTAAATTAATTATTAGTATGGTACAATATTTTGTGAGAGGTAACTGGATGCTTAGAATGAGCAACAGTCTGGCAAGTCATTTAGACTCTCAGAACCTCATTTTGTTTATGTGGAAAATAGTGATGTTAGATTACACAAACTCTTAGGGTCAAATATACTTTAAAATTATATCATTCCAATTGCATTCTAATGATATTATCTATTTATGAGAATGTTGTAAGGTTATGTTTCTGATTAACCTTATTTGAGGTGAATTGTGGTAATGCAGGAGGAAAGTTGTATTTCAGAAATGTCCTACAAGATATGATTATGATTTGGGGGGGAGATAGCAGGTAATTGATAAGAGATGCCCCACCATCTCTGATGTAACAGCCTTGGGGGAGAATGAACAAGTTTGCTCACAAGGCCATGGTGAGTGAAGATGTGTGGGGAAGCATGAGTAGGTTGATTCCCCATCTTATGTTTTGAAAATGTGCCCAAGACCTGGGTAGCTCATTTTTTGGTTAAAGTGTTGTCTCTGATACACCAAGGTTGTGGGTTCGATCCCTGGTCAGGGCACATACAAGAAGCAACCGATGAATGCATCAATAAGTGGGGCAACAAATTGATGTTTCTCCCTCTCTGTTTCTCTCTCTCTCAAATTAATACATAAAAAAGTTAGAAAATGTGCCCAAGCACAGCCTTACTTTTTATGAGTGGTTGCAATACGCTTTACCACCTACTGACACTCCTCATAAAAACAGGATCATCAATCAAAAATGGGGCCATAGCAGTGGCCAAGTCCTTAGCCAAAGTGTATCAACGCCAGGGGTGCAGAAAGGTGGCTTCCATCTTTTACTGTTACTATACTTGTCCTTTCTTTTATGTTTATAGCTACAAAATACTTACTTTTTCTTTTCAGACCTATTGTAAAAACATGGCTAATTTCCACATTATAAGCAAAAGAGAGCTGAGACACACTCTCCACAGGTGACTTACACCAAGCTAGAAGTCAATCTGAAACTGATACATAAAAGTTCATTTGAAATATTTTCTATTTCAGTGAACAGTTAGTGAGAGGAAAAAAGACATGCTACATGTTTGGCTGTCTTATTTTATAGTCATTGGAATATCTAAAACAGATTTGTTCTGATTATATGTATGTCAGCCTGTCTCGTAACACACACACTCACAACTATGCACACCAGGCAAATGCAGTTAACCAATTAATAAATAACGTTTATTATTTGAAATGCTATTTTAATAATATTTATTATATGAGAGTTTTTCAAAATATTAGTTTATACATCATTTATTTACTTCAATAATTGATTAAGAATGTGTTTGGAATTAATAAATAAGTTTACATTTTCAAAGTTGAAACAAAATATACAAGAGAGTTTTATAGATTGATACATATGGAGAGTGAAGATAAAATTAATAAATGAACATATTTCATAAAGTTTCTTATTATTCTTCCTAATGATGGACATTAATTTAATCTGGTCTTCCAGTCCTCGACCAAGCCACAACAAATATTCGTATTTAAAAGACAAAGAATTATAATTAATCTTAATCATTTTGTTTATAGGTTGCCAGTGAGAAGTACTCAAAAATTATAGGTTTTAACAAATGAGATACACGTTAGATTCTGAGGGAGCACATATTTATATACCCATATTATGGTACTTGGTAGATTAAATTTGTAGGTCCTGAACCACATGCTGTGATGATGGATTTAACACCTCATAATGAGCCCTAAGTAATATTTCCTGTGTATCCTTATTTGCATTAAGTTGCTTTATGTTAGAGTAATAAGAACCTTATGTTTAGTTTATTAGAATAGTATTAGGTTTAAGACCTCCAGACTTTTCCCCATCTGTTAACTAAAATAACTTTTACTTGTGAAGGCAGACCAAAATAAATGTACTTCAATTAAGATACTTGTTTCATAGCCATAGAATTTATTTTCCATTTTACATTTTCAGTCTCTGTGGGAGTTGGAGAGTATGCAGAGGTAATGATATCTTTATTAAACTGCTAGACTACATTCAAGAAGGAAATAAATATATTTCATGAAAAGCAGTTGTAAATTAAAGACAAACATGACAAGAAAACTAGAAAAAATGCTCAAGCATATACTAAATCTTAAATGATATCTTTTAAAAAAAAACTTTTTATATAAATAACTTTTTAAAGAGTCAAGGTCAATATTTCTGCTCCAAATTCATTTTAGCATCTATTTTTTACTCATTTAATTCAGTTATAGTTATGAAAAATTACAATCTATTTTATGGGTAGTTCTGACAAGCAGCTAAATCGAGGATAACCTTCATTTTTATGATATATTTGTCCAATTGAATTAGCAAATTGAGTACATTTTATCACAATGGAACATATGTGAACCCTTGGCTACTGCAATTAATTCCTACAAAAAGGCCAAGTATGGCCAGATATGACCCATGAAAAATGCTTTCTTTACTGATGCCCTACTTTTTTTCCTTTTTATTGTTCATATTTAATAGGGAAAATCTTTCCTGCATAGCTACAAAAACATCTGATCAACATTTATTTTTGCTGTTCTTTGACAAATGGCCATCAACTTCCTAGCTTTATTGCCCTTAACTTAGACCACTTATAGTCATTATATATTTTTAAAAGTATCAAAACTAATAAATTACAGGCAAGTTTGTAAATCTGGTGAAGTATGTCTTTCAGTGACTTATTCTTCCTTTTGATATTTTTCTTCATTCTTTAATCTCCAGAATGTTCTATTTTACCTCTAACAATTCTACTATAACTATCTGTATACCAAGTCATTCTGTACCTAAGATCATAATGCCTGTGGATTAAGTGTACTTTAATCTGATTCTAATAACAAAATTTTAGGATTAGGGAAATAGTCAATGAGCTGTTTTGAAGGGTAGAAGAGCTACTTCAAGCTTATCATGTGGGTGGTTCCTTATCCATCCTGTGGAAGGAATATGCTTTAAATGGGAAGAAGTAGCATAGTTATAGAGTGTGAAGTCATTATGTTTATATTTTTGCATTATTTGTAAACTATTTAAAAAGAATTTTCATCTCATTTATAACAGCAACATGTACAGAATCATCCTAAATGAGATTTGCATATATTAGACTGCAGAATCAGTCAAGTCAAAAAAAAAATCAGTCATTTTGTTCAAATTGCATGAAATTGGATCAATCAACTCTATTACATATGGCTTTTATATTTATAAATTCTACTAATAATTGTGCTATTGTTGAATTGCTTAAGAAGCTTGGAAGCTAAGATACAGTTACTCATTTTTAAGTGAAGGATACAGAAAAATTGAATTAATTAAGGAAGATATGATCTACAGGGAACAGCTATGAAAGTTTTAACTGTGATTTGAGGAAATTGTAGGTAAATGATAATTAAATGTATTTATTTTAAGAGACAAAATTAGGGTAATTTACATCATAATAAGGCTTTTTATAAGCTTAACTCTGGGAAAATTTTCCTTTGTTAGTACTTCCAATATTCAGGTCATAAAAGAATTTTAAAGTGACTTCAACTTGATGTTGCATGGAATGCATTCTTTTCTAAATCTGCATAGTACTCACTGAAATTGTTTAATTTCTACTTCATGTTGGAACACAGAAATGACTTTTCCTATCTTTGTTAATACAACAAAATCACAATTTAAACAAGACCCCTATACATTTATTGTGGGGCTTCAACCAGCCCCTTTGGGATTGTGAACCATGCATGCTGCTGCTATGCCACATATTCTGAAAAATTTCTCAAGCACCTTTAAGACATGATTAGCAGTCATTAAAAACAGAGGAGTTTGACAAAACAAAACGAAACAAAACACAAAAACTGGGTTATCACACAAAAACATTTTTTGGTTCTCAACATTATACCCTGCATTTTTCCTCCTATAGACCTAGAAGGGAAGAATCAGAAATTATGTTCCCATACATGACGCTTTATAAATGGAAACTTCCTTGCTTGAAAAAGTGTCTGTACTTTGCTTAAATTTTTCTAGATTGGGTGGGTGAGGGAAATAAATGGTTTTAGTTGGTAATATTAAATCTAAGAATTTGCACGAATATTTTAACACCAAAATCTAAATTGCACTTCCCTCAGCTATATCAACATCTATTAGACTACCAGATCTATTTCTTGGAGCATAAACCTACCACCATATCAAAATATTCAGACTGTATTATTTAACAGTAGAATGTAGGCTGATTCAGATGAGTTGTAAGAAAATAATAACATTGAACTATCATTCTGTCTTCTCTAAATCATGATTTACGATTTAAAAAACATTTTCTGTTACTCTCTTTTACCCATTTTGTTTTTTCATTCTTTTGGGGAGGGAGAGACTACCCCCACACTACCTTTCCTGGATTCTTATGGCTGGGCTAATAATAAAATTCATACAAGACCAGATGAACAGGAGAAAAACCAATTTGATACATGTACACAGTAAATCATAAATGATGCTAAGAGAAGTGATGAGCCAGCCTGCACTTTATACTTTTTAGATAGAAAGAAACAGTAAGTTTGTGAAAAATTGACAGGACCATAAAACAGGATTGGGTGCTCTAAACAAAGTTTAGGCTTGGGCAGTAAATTAATAAAGGGGTAACAAGGTTTATTTACATAGCATTTCTAGCCCTGAATTTCTTAACTCCAGTGATAAGGGTGTCTCTCTCAGCCTCCCTTGGGAAAAGGAGGGCAACTTTCACATGGAGATTTAATTCCTGCTTGAATTCAGGGAGACAAGGGAGGGTCAATGTGCTCTCCCTGCACTGGCTGCTTGTCAAGTAACCTTTATTCAGAGTAATCAATTGTGGGATATTTGGGGGCAGCCTGCCCTGGGCCCTGACACTTCTAAATAATAAAAATGAGGGAAAAAGTCAGGAGAAAATTAAAAGTTTTAGAAATCTTCTATAGTCAAAATCAAAGGCTTTTAAAGAATTGAAAAGTTTTTATATTTATTTGTCTTGAGAAATAGGAGTGATTTAAACTATTTCTGATTGGCAGACCAAGTGATCTTGAGAAGACTATCACTATTATTAGAAGTGCAAAACTTAGGCAGTGACTATTAGTCATAGCAAAGACCTAAAAGTGATATATTAGATCACATTTTCTTCTTTTGAAAGTTTCTCACAAAATATTCTAGATAACTGTGCATGTGTACGTGTATGTTGACTGGAGGATTGAGTGTCTGAATGGAAATCCCCACAGTATCAGTGATATAAACACAAATAGATGAGCTAAAGATCACTATGGACAGTATTTAATACTAATAATTTTGGGAGGCTTTTTAAAAAAATGTAATTGTAACCCTGGCTGTTGTGACTCAGTGAATTGAGTGCCAGCCTGTGAACCAAACGGTCGCCAGTTCGATTCCCAGTCAGGGCACATGCCTGGGTTGCATGCCAGGTCCCCAGTAGGGGACACTCAAGAGGCAACCACACATTGATGTTTCTCTCCCTCTCTTTCTCCCTCCCTTCCCCTCTGTCTAAAAATAAATAAATAAAATCTTTAAAAGAATGCAATTGTAGACAATAAACTGTAGACAATAAGGTTATAGTGAGAAGTGTGGTTTTTCATTATTAATCTTTCTTCCCAATTGTCTCTCCATCAAAGTTTAAATGAACCAAGGTAGTTTAGGCTTCACAGTATTCATTTAAACTAAAAGGCACCTTGGCTTGTAACAACCAAAGGTAGAATGGCCACTTCCAAATAAGAATGATTTTTATCTCCAAAGCAAAAAACCATGAAAGCTACTCTAAATCCATATTCCTTGTGTTGTGTTTCTTCTCTTCCCCTTTAATTTCTAAAGCTTAAAGGACAGCTCTCATGCGGGACCTCTGTCTTGGAATTTTCTTACACTGTCTAGTTGCTTATTACACTGTAGAGTGCAATACACGCAGGGCCTACCTAAACACTACATGAAGGGAAAGAAATTGACAATTACCACTAGAGCTATCATGATAGACAAATTTTAAAAATATATAATTCAAAATGATGGGGAAAGCACAAGCATGCAATATTTATTTCCAATTGCTTATAACATTGTACATCTGTATAAAATAATACTGTATTGTCAATATAGCACTTTACAGGAGGGGTTCTCAATAAAGTTTCAAGGATTGGCTCACAGGTAGGATTCCAGTGGACTAACCCTACTGTGCTCATCAGCAAAATTTCATGTTTGTGGTAATATGTGCATTTTTCTAAGGAAAATGCCCATAGTTTTCATCATATTCTCAAAAGGTTCTGTGACACTACCCCTCCCTCAAAATAATATCACCTTTGCATTAGAGTTCTCAAAGCAACTCCCTAATTATTTCTTTTCTTAATTTATTTGAGAGAGGGGTAGGGGGAGAGAGAAACAACAAATTTTTTTATTTATTCATTCATTGGTTGGTCCTCTAAGTGTCCTGACTGGGGATTGAACCCACAACCTTGGCATATTGGGACGACATTGTAACTAACTGAGCTATATGGCCAGAGCACCCTGATTATTTCTTTTGATTCTGAAAATAACACTCTGGAGAGAAATCAAAAATGATTGTCATTCTTATTCACACATAGGAAAATGAGACTCATGAAAATGTTAAGTGGCCCTGTGATACAAGTAGTAATTTTATTTTTTTAAAGATTTTATTTATTTATTTATTTATTTATTTATTTATTTATTTAGAGAGGGGAAGAGAGAAAGAAAGACAGGGAAACATCACTGTGTGGTTGCCTCTCGCAGGCCCCCTACTGGGGACCCAGCCAGCAACCCAGGCATGTGCCCTAGACTGGGAATGGAACCTGCGACCCTTTGGTTCACAGGCCAGCACTCAAGCCACTGAGCCATACCAACTGGGGCACAAGTAATAATTCTAGAAATCAAGCAGAGATCCCTGGAAATTGGACATCTAGGTCAATAATCTTGCAAAATAGTGATTTAATTAGTTTAAATACACTGGATATACTTCTTTTAAAACAAAACCCTAGATTCAAATTTATTTTGCCCACTAAAAATAAAAACTTTTTCTGTTTTTCTAAACAAAATAATTTTTTTCTCTTCAGAAATGGCACTTCACTTGTCAAATAGATCTTTGGAATAATACATAACCCAGTAGCCCTGCAATGTTATATTTTGGATTCTGGCAAGAGTAAACTATGCCCTATGAAGACTGTGAATATTGAATCTGGCGGAGGTTCAGAGGATGAGAACTTATTTGCAAAACAGAACTACTGAAAGGACAGTATTTCTGGTCTTTGCCCCCAATGATAAAAGAAGCTTCTTTGATAAGCAAAGTCAAAGAAGCATACCTAAAAGGAAATAAAATACTGGTGCATCCAAATAAAACTACACAAACAAAAACTGATTTTTTTTTGGTTTTGCATGTTTTCCCTTTTTTTAAAATTTTGACTTGGCTTAACTTTTTGCCACCCAGTCAAACATTCAGTTAGTACTGATAAATTAGGAAGTAACTTTGCTCACTGATGGAAAGTGTTATATCTGTTGGAAGTCACAACGTTAGGGAAAATATATGTGATTTTATGAAGTAAATAATTTTTGGTTAGTAATCAATTAACTTTCTCCATATTCAAATGAAGTAAATGAGATTTGTATAATGGATTGAAATAGGTGGCCTAGTTAAAAAATGTTAATGTCTTTCTACTTCTGTCAGGTCAAGGCATTATTATAATAATACAATAATACTACTTCTCAAGCCTTCTATAAAACGTTTTAAATATGTTTTAATACATCTTTCCTGTCATAGAAAACAAATGGGGACAGACTCATGGATAGAGAGCGGGGTTACACCTATGGTGGGGTAGGTTAGGGAGTAGAGTGATCAAGCAAAAAGGAAAAGGGACTCATGGATACGGACAGCAGCGTGGTGATTGCAGGGGAGGGCTATAAAAGGACTAAATGATAATGGAAAAAAATACAATACGGGTTGAATTAAAAAACAAAACTCCTTAATTGGAGTGAGCCTTGACTTCTCCAGGTCACAAAGATACATTTATCAGTCAGAATTCCACCAAAGAAACATTACCAATAGGAGATACATTTTAAGAGATTTATTGTGAGCAGTTGACTTATACAATTATGGAGGCTGGCTAGTTAAGTCTGAAATCTGTAAACAGGCCATCAGGAAATTCAGGTTGCAAATTTTTTCTTCTTAAAAACCTTGGCTTAGTTCATAATGCCTTTCAATAGATTGAATATGGTCAATCTAGATAATCTTGGATAATCTCCTTTACCTAACATCAACCAATTATGGACATTCACTGGGCTACAAAATAACTCCACAGAAACACCTACATTAATATTTGATTAATTGAATAACTAGGTATCATATCCTATCCAAGTTTACACATAAAACAACCATGACATTGCATAACTTATTAAATTGCCACTTGGTAAAATAAATAGTGCTTATACCAAGTTGACACATTGTACCCCCAAATATATATTATTTATTCCGATGATTGTACCAGTCTAGATAGTTCCAAATTAATAGCCAGCAAAATTTGCTAGTAAAGGGCCAGAGAGTAAATATTTTAGGCTTGCAGACCACATGGCTTCTGTGGCAAGAAAAGTACATAAATGAATGGACATGGCTGTGTTCCAATAAAACATTATTTACAGAAACAGGTGGTCTGCCCTTGGGCTACAGTTTACTGACCCCTGCTCTAAACTAGTATTTACATTCTCAATATCACCATGGATTGTGGAGCATTTTCTGAACACTTGTAAACAAGGTATATACATGGTGTGGCACAAATAACACCCCTATTTATGACAAAATCTTTTATTACAAAAATCATAAGCATGTAATTCTCTAACATAATCATATCACATTCAAGCACACCCTATGACATTTTAGGTGAAATGTTCAAATTAAAACTGTAAATTATTACACCAATATTATTACCCTACCAACCACACTGAAGCAGACGTTACTTCTACTGGACCCTGTAAGACCCTTGTTGGAGCCAAGTTGAAAGTAGCATAAACAAACATCTTAACATCTACTGGGAAGAATGGAAACACAGATAATTGAATCCAAATACAAATCAAGGTGAAATTTATATATTTGTAAAATTAAGGTTTATTCAAAGTTCTTTGGGAAGAAAGATAAGGCTGTCTTTAAATGTGCCTGTGGGGACCAGGTGGGGTTTCCCCAAATAGTTGACTTCTGAGTTGACCCTTAAGGAAATCTATAAATAGAAAAGAGGGGAGCAAAGAGAGAGAAAGAAACAGAGACAGAGGGACAGAGAGAGACACATAGGGAGAGGAGAAAAGGATGGATTCACAAGAAACTTTTTAGAAGTAGAAAACTAAATAATTTGCTTGATGGGCACTGAATAATTCAATGTCACTAGAGGATGTGTGGAAATAATAACTACAGATGAATTTAAAATTATAGGGTAGGGCCGTATTGCAAATGGACTTTGAATATTCCACTAGGAAGTTTTCTAAAGAAAATGGGGAGACCGTAAATTATGTTTGAGGAGAATATATATGTGTTTACAAAATTCCAGATAGCCTCATTAAAAAAATTAGTTGCAGGACATTGATTCCCTGCCTAATACCAATTTCTCCTTTTTATTGAGTACTCCAATTCTCTTTTAGGTATGAGTGTCTCCCCATGCAGACCGTGCACATAGGGCAGAATAGTTCCAAGAGCAGTCCTGACCTCTGTACTAAGAGCAATCCCATATTTGTTGCTATGGGTACAAAAAGGAAAAAGGGAAAAAAAAAACCCGCTGTGTTCTGAGTAAGGAAACTGAAGATATATATTTAATGAGGAAAGTTTTCCATTTCCCTATAGTTTCTATGACACCTAAAGCCTAATTTATTGAAAATGTTGTCAGTATAAGGACTGTACGAGTTCTATATACTAAATATAAATTTGGGAAGTGATGTCAAAACAGTTAAAATATCTGTGGTAAATAAATAACCTAGTTAAACTAAGACGACTTAAACAGGTGTAAGAAATAGAGGTTGTACTATATCTCTATATGGTATTTTAATGTTTCTACTATAATACTGAAAGGTAAATTTTGTATTACCACTTAGAATCTTATATAAAGCAACTTAATGAGAACGTTTTTACAAAGAAAACTTGTTTTCATTTTGTAGAGGTACACCATGGTTTCTTTTCTTTTCTTTTCTTTTTTGGGAGACTACAGGGAGTGTCTCCCCAAGAAAAATGAATTATGCTACTAGAAACTATATGTAGCAAATGATTTATTTAAGGTATACTTTGGGAAGTGTATATGAAATGCTAAGAATGTAAAGAGCTGCAAAATGGCTTAGCTATGTCTCACAAGAAATTATAAATCTTGTAAATGCAGTGTACCTGCTGGTATGTGTTTGCAGTTTATATTTAGCTTTTCAAGGACCAAAAGAAAAAGATTCTTCTGATCTCCTAACATTGGCAATTATCTCTAATTATAGGAAGAGTTTTCTCTGTGTGTGAACTAGCCCAATTTTATTTTTTATTTCTGTTGGCTGCATATTTTAACTTGCACTGTGCTTCTAAGCATCTGTTGGACTGAGATCATTAGCATCCCCACCAATACAGCAGTCAATGAGACCACAGGAGTGTTTGTCTGCTGATAACTATGAGGAGAAAAAACCCACAAAATCATTTGTTTTCCCATTTCCAGTTAGAATCCTATCAGTGAAATTTAGCACAATGTTCAGTCACAGAATATACACTGTTACAAAGCAAAACATGCCAAGTCAGGTTCAAAATGAATTCCTATGGAGTCTGGCTGTGTTTTCTCCTGACACACTACTCTGAAAATTATAGAAATGTTTTTTGGGCTATGTTTTTGTTGTTCAGTTGAGTCATATTCCATGGACACATAAAATTTCAGGAAATATCAATATTTCTTCATCTCTGAAATGGCCAAGTTTTGTTCAGAGTGATAAAAAGAATGATTTCAGAGCTTACTAAAGAAGAGCTAAGAGGCTTATAAGAGTAGGTAGTCAGGGATTCAGTGAGACATCCCACTTCTAATCTTACAGTTGAGCCTCAGTTCACACAAACTCACAGGTAAGGCTGCATGAACGTACCTCTTGATGGCTTCTCCACTTTGGCACCTGGACCTATACTTCCTCTCTCTTCTAAGGTTTACAAGACCATTCACTCTGGCTGGGCATTGCTGATATGACTCAAAAAACGGAATCATATTGCATCTTGAAGGACTAATACATTTTTAGGTTTAAACATTCAAAATAAAAATGTGTATTCCACAAAAAATTAAATGAACCACTAAAGTACCCCTTTGGTAATCTGTCTCCTAACCATCAAGATGACCTGGTTATATATACTATCCTCTGCATTGGAATTATTACATTAATGGCTGCATTCATTCACTCTGCCTTTTATCCATGGTCTGTAGTGCTGTCCAACTTTGGCTTGGCAACATGCTTTGCTTTAATCAAAAGCATATTTGCAAGAAATGGTGCAAGAACAAGTTTTAAAGGCATTTGTGTTTTTCTGCTTGCTGTTTTTGTCCTCTGTCATCAGCATAAGAAAGCCTTGCCTGGGCTCAGTTGCTGCAGGATGAGACACATGCCTGAATTGCCCCAATTGTTTCAACCAAGGCTATACTATGATAATTCAACTGCCTGCCAATCTCCAGAAATGCAGATGACCCCAACCAAGACCAGCAGAGCTATCTAGCTAATTTGCAGCTTACGAAAGACAGATGGCCAAGTTTAGTCCAGATATGCTGATTCCAGTCCAGGTCAACTAATTCCTACAGATAATGAGCTAAACTCATGTCTATTTATGTTGGACTCTGAAGTTTTGGGGCTATTTTTTATACAATGTAATTGTAGCAATGGATACACTTTTATGTGAAGACAATATGAATCATGCCCAGAAGACTTCCTTCATTCTGAAATCTCTATCTGTAATCAAGGCAACTGGTCTTTATAGGGGCTCGATATGAATTTTAAAAATATGTGGACATTGCTGGGTGAATATCACACTGGAGCCTTGACTCATACATCCCTGAAAAGATGAACTGAATCTAACACAAATGGCATTCATACCATACACTCACCTACGCGGCCCTCCCTAACCCCAGTTAAGATACTATGTCAGTTCTGACACAGGTGGTAGTAGGCTTTATGTCTTCAACAGCTGCTGGCAGAAAAGAAAAGGTACATCAGGAGATGTCCAGAGCAGGGTATGGGGCGAATGTAGCTGTATGTACATGTGTGTATGTTAGTTGGCAATGGAGTGTGCTTCCTGGAGTGTGTGCAGTACCCTACACAGGTGAGAGTGTATATAAGAATAGGCTCATTCTCCTCTCTGCAGCTCCAGCGTGCTGGTGGAATACTATGGCTCTCCAAGTCTTCATTCTCATGTAATTCAGAATGACTCTGTGATGTGAATTGTGCCCTGTAAATGTGAAAGACCCATGCTATATACAAAATGAGAGACTGGTATATGGCAGGCTACTTGTGAATCTTATGATGTCATAACTGGTGAGGTATTCTTCAAAGGAAAGCACTCAATTTTTTTTCTTTTCTTCATTGTGCACAAGTTCATTGATCTATTGTGTACCCTGGGGGTATAAATATAAATAAGGCACTCTATCAGTCCTCATGGATTTTAAGGGGTTATTCAGAGACAAATGCAGAAAATGTTTATGTATAATTTTATAAGGGGTCTTTTTCAACAATGATCAACAATGGTACTATGGAGAAACTGAGTGAATGATTGTGTTTGGCATAAAAGTACAGGTGGAATTCATGGAAGCCTTCACAGAATGTACATTTTTTAATTTTTATTGTTTATTTATTTAGTTTTAGAGAGAGGGGAAGAGAGGGAAAAAGAGAGGGAAACATCAATGTGTGGTTGCCTCTTGTGCTTCCCCTACTGGGGACCTGGCCCCCAACCCAAGCATGTGCTCTGACTGGGAAAAGAACTGGTGACCCTTTGGTTCACAGGCTGGCACTCAATCCACTGCACCACACCAGCTAGGGCCACAGAATGTACATCTTAAAAATCAGTAGGTTAAATAGAAATTCTTTAGGAAGACCAAAAGAAGGAGGTCAAAGCTCTTAGAGAAGGGAACAGCAAAAGTATTTGAAGAACTGAACAGAAATCTGATGTCACAAGTTTGAAGATCAGTAAATTCCAAGGCACCACAAGTCACAGCTTAACAAATGATGAGAAAGAAGGAGTAGGAAGCTAGGGGAACATAGAGGACTGTGGGAGACATGAAAAGGAGGGTGGGTTTTATTCTGTAAGCCATAGATAGACATAAAAAAGAGAAGTATAATAGTTAAATTTGCATGTTGGAAATGTCAGTCCAGTGGCAGTATTGTGGAGGATGGGCCCAGAGGGAAAGAAGCTATACCAATAGATTAGGTATATGCTGTGCGTGTGGTAGCTACTACTAGCTGCTTTTGGATACTGAGTACTTGAAATGTACAAGTCAGACCTGAGATGTATGTGCTGCCCAGTGTAAAATATAAACTGGGTGACAATGAAACAATTTTAAAGAATATAAAATATCCTACTAATAATGTTTGATACTGACTATATTTTGAAATGATAATATTATGAATATATTAGGTGTAATAAAATGTACTATTAAAAATAATTTACATATTTCCTCTTAATTTGTTCAATGCGGCTACTAAAAATTTAGTTAGGAGTGTTTTGCCCATTATACTCCTATTGGATATCTGTGCTCTGGGCAATACATGATCAATGACCTAGGCTTCAACTATCACATAAAGATGGGGAAAATTTGACAGCTACTGAAGGAGGGGATCTGGCAAGGACCTGTGTTGCACTGAGATAGCTGGACAGGTCTAGAACTGCTCTCAGACTTATGAATTGGTTGATAGGAACAATGGCGAGTTCAATAAACAGCAGATAGAACCTGCTGATAATGAGCTGATAAATGAGTTTAGTATTTAACACGTTGACTATGGAATTCTGGTTTCTAACAGGTGGAAGTGGTGAAGAAATAGCAGCCTACATATTTCTGGCATCTAGAACAAATATTAAGTCTGAAAATAAACATTTAAGGGTCATTAGCTTATAGAAGAGAAAGAAAATCGTTATGATCAATGATATTGCCTCAGAAAAGAAGGATGGAGAGAAAGAGATGTGAACTATGGTATCTAGAGGATGTGAGTATTTAAGAAGGGAGACGTAAAGAGGCCCATCAGAAAAATAAGTCAGAGAAATGGAGGAGGAGACTTCAAAGACTGTGGTTTCTGATAGTTGTGGGAGAATACATCAAGAGTAAGGGAATCTGAACATTGTTTTATGGTAAAAGAAAAGTCATGGAAAAGTAAGATATGGTCTTTGGATTTGAAATTTTTCACTCCATTGTTGCCTTTATTCTGGTTATGAGGATTTTTGTAAGCATTCAAAATGTTCTGTTAGTTCAGTGTCAGTAATAGCTTTAACTTTCTTGTCAGCTTCAATTTGTCTTCCTCTCAGTTGCTCTAACTGTAACTAGAATTTGAAAACATAGTTTCTGATCACAAAAATTTAATTACTTGATTCGGGGATGTAGCATGAAGAATTTAACATCATGTTATTTCTGAGACTCACCAGGAAGTTGGGGTAGCTCTTTAATTTGCATATATTGTCTTCAATCTCCGATGTCCATTTATGTCTAAATTTGAGTTGCTGGCTGTCTCTTTTCCCTAACTACCCTCTTTAGCTATCCCAGTAGCCTTAATTGGGGTAAGAGGGATGTCTTAGATCTGGATTAACTCAGAAACACACCTTGAGATAAGGATTATTGTTCAAGTAATTTATTAAGAAAAAGTGCCCAAGGGAAAAATATAAGGTCGGAAGGAAAGCAAGACAAGGCAACAGAAGGAAGCACAAACAAAGGTGCAATCTAGGTGAAGTCTACAAGAGTAGACTGAGGGGATCTAAGGGGTCTAGCTCATACACCAATATTACGCTTACACGAAGGGTCTCATGTCTAGTGTCCAGTTTAGACCTTATGCTAAAGACACAGGAGAGCAGTGGTATCAATCCTCACCTAGCATCCCCTCTTCTATGATTTTGAATTACAAAGTGCCATCCTGAAATTGAACGTGAGTCTTTTTTTTTTAATTTGTTGTAACCTGCTGTTGGTAAGGCTCTGATTGCTCTCTGGAACCTTAGCCACTGCCCTTCTACCATATTTTAAAGTATTCCTTGGGCTTCCTTTAACTGACCAAATGGAGTCTGTACCTTCTGAATTCTATTGAGACCTAGAGGTCATCTCTACCCTGTCAGAGCACCAATGTCTTTTTTCCCACAGAGTCTACTTATACTCTTCTTTAGTCAGGTGAAAATTAGTGCATTCCAATTAAATGAATGAGTTTTTGTCACCAGTCCTGAGCATCTGCTGTGTGCCTGCAAGATTATAGCATTAAGAAGATGAATAAAATAGTCTCTCTCCACAAAGTTGCAGTCTACTGTCAAATTGTTAGGTGTGATATTCAATTAAAGAATAATATACTAATTGCATATATATATTATTTATTTATACATGCACATATACATACAGTGTGGCATGTGGAAGAGTGAGAACTTCTATTTTTGTTGTTATTTAATTTCAATTTTTTACATTAAATATTATTATGCATTAGCTTCAAGTGTACAGCATAGTGGTAGAACAATTGTGTACTTTACAGTGGTCCCCCTGATATTTCCAGTACCCACCTGATACAACACATAGTTATTACAATATTATATTCCTTATGCTGTACTTTACCATCCCTGTTACTATTCTGTAACTACCAATCTGCACTTCTCAATCCCTTCCTTCACCTTTTCCATCCAGTTCCCCAACTCTCCTCCCCTCTGGCAACCATCAGTCACTTCCCTGTATCTATGAATCTATTTCTGATTTTTTTTCTGAGAACCTAATTCTTTTTAATTGGTATGAAAGGTTTTCTAGGAGATCAGTAATTTCACTAGTGCTTAAGGATGAGTAAGTTAGAAAAAAATGCAGGAAATGAGATAGTTTTCCCAAATGCACAAAACCAAGGGAGAGAAAAGTGTTATAGAGGACTGAAACCACTTTATTATGGCAAGAAGACTCTGCGGATATAATTAGGTCTCCTCCAAGACACTCTTCCTCTTTAAACTCTGAAGTATAGGCTGCTTATTTTTTCACAGTCCGCAATGCTCTGTCTTCTCAGCGTCACTTCCCCACCATTATTATTCCATCATCCCAGAACAAATCCTGCTCCTTGTGAACACCTACTAACCACCTCATCATCACCTCACCCTGGATCATAACCTCACTCTCATCCCCTACATCTGTGATCATTCTGGGAAAGGTTAAAGATCGCGTGCTGATCCATCCACCCAGCACATTGCCCTCTCAGCTCTTGACTAATGTCAAGAATCTTTCTTTCTTATGAACCCTACTATGAAAAGAGTTCTCATCTATAATTTCAAAAATAATAACTCCTGTAACTGTGGGACTCTTATTTCCCAGGCTGTAGCTGACATCAGTCTATTTTCTTTCTTTGCCTTCAGCTCCTTCTCAGAAAATTTATTTCAACCTTCAATGGCTTTAATTTGGGCATCAGGTCACATGGCCCTAACCTTTCTGACTATAGCTCTTCTGAATGGGGAGAAACTAACTCAAAGGCAAGCAATCTATCGCCAGCCAGCAGACAATCAGAATCTCTGATTAAGGGACAGTCATTGTAGCTAGAAGACATTGAACACCTGGACTGACAGATCTGGTAAAGATGCAGAATCAGTATATGGCAAGCCAAAAAAAAATGTGTGTATGTCAAAGTTATGAAGGAACAAACATTAAAAGCTTTTTACACATGAGCAGCCTTCAGAGAGGATGATGGAACAGATGTAATAAAGAAGCATGGATGGAAAATTCTAAGAAAGCAAAGAGAGAAATTGAAAAAATATGTATTTGATGATTTTCTATTCCTCATGTGGGCCCATTATATTTTCTTCAATCTTCTCTTCAGTGAGATTCTCCTATATTTTTATCATAAATTCTTGATTTACTTGAATGTGCTTGAGTGTACTGCATTTTCCACAAAATAATCTCTAACCCAGATAGTACCTCTGTTTGTTTCTATCACTATGTCCAGTCTTTTGTTGAAATACACATGTAAGTGATTCAGAGGCTTCTGCGTTCCCATTTATGCCAGAGGGAAAAGCAATCAAAATCAGCTGTGCACTTTCAGCCTCACAACCCCAAACAAATTTATTTTGTTGATTCTTAAAACTAAGCAGTGATATTTATCATTTTGATCATTAAGAGAGTAAAATTGTCATCTTGTAAAAGTTTATAAGTAATATTATGACTTCATGTTTTGCAAGAGTGTCCATTAAATGAGAATGCTAAATTGTAGATACCAATGATACAATTTTCAGGTTTGTAATATAAAAGTTATATGATGGGTAAACATTGTCTCATTTTATTTTAAAGCAGGAATTAACATTTACAGAAAAGTTTATCAAGTATTTGACATTGTAGAACAGGAGTCAGCAAACTCCGACCTGTGGACCAAATCCAGCCTGCTGCCTTTTTGTAAATAAAGTTTTATTGGCCCTGCAATCACACTCATTCTATGGATTGTCTATGGCTGCTTTCATGCTACAGTTGACCCTTAAACCACATGGATTTGAACTGCACAGGCCCACATATTTGCAGACTTCTAAAATAAATACAATAAATTATTTTCTTGTTATTTTCTTAATAACAATCTATCTTTTCTAACTTACATTATTGTAAGAATACAGTATATAAAACCTATAGCATACAACATTACAGAATATATATTAGTGAACTGTGTATGTTATCAGTAAGGCTTCCAGTCAACAGTAAGCTACTAATAATTAAATGGTTGGGGCATTAAAAGTTATAGACGGATTTTTGACTGTGCAGAGGTTTGAGGGGCATCGGCACCCCTAATCTTTGCATTGTTCAAGAGTCAACTGTAAAATGGCAGAGTTGAGTAATTGCAACAGCAACCGTGTAGCCCACAAAGCCTGAAATACTTCCTATGTAGTCCTTTACAAAAAAAAAAAAATCTTTCCCTCACCCCTGCAGTAGCAATAGTGGATACATAATTTACCAACATAACAGATCATCTTAAACACCAGATAGGAAAGATTGTTAGGTGCTTATATATCTGTGTTTTCTCTGTTTTGCTTTCACAAAATGCTCAACCTTCTTCTAGGGAATAAATGGAATTTTTTTTCTGCACAGAATCATGATGAACAGGGAAGGATTGGGTGATTTTAAATATAAAAGATCTTTAATAAAACTGATAAGAAATGGAAAATATTTTTTATCTAGAATGAATAAAGTTAACAAAACAAAGAAATCAGCTCAGAGAAATAGAATCCATTAGGGAAATTAAGAAATATAAAAAAATGAGATTGTATTTGAAAGTATATGGTGGTTTTGAAAAAATTCAGTAAGCAAAATAATACAATAACAATGATCCAAAATCAAATGGAAGTACTAGTTAAATAGAAATTAGGCTAGGCCATTAAAAAGGAAAGCCAAGGTATTTCATGATTAAAATAAAGGACAACTTGCTTAAAAACGCAAAGTTGTGGGACTGAAGAGACAAACTAAAATATGAACAATGATTCTTACATCACAAATAACATCAAAAAGGAAATATCTGTTGAAGAAAACCTATATTAACATATTAAATGCAGTGTACCATTATATATATATAAAGTAAGCTGAAAGAACAGTTCTTCAAGCATGACATATTACAATGTATTACTAATTGTTCTCTTTGCCTCCAGATTCACTCTCCTCAAACATTCAGACTATATGTCTGCCATTTCGTTTTCATATCACTTTCCCCAATCAATTTCAAATGTCTAAATGTAAGTGTAATTAAATTCAAATCTAAAGTAAACATATACACTTGTATGCAAACAACTAAAATACTCCTTGTGTAAACATGAGCATATTTTGTACATACAATTACAGTTCAAGAAGAGAGCAAGGTGATAATTTCAGAAACACAAAGAGCATGCATTTTTAAAATTCAACTAACTAAATGAGTTCTAATTATAATGTGTATATTAAATGCTTTCACTTGTCTATTATAAAACTTTAATATTAGAGATTTTGCCCAAATTGCACTCACTAATAGAGAAAGTGTAAAGGTAACAGATAACTATTTGTATAGTATTATTAGTGAAATAAAATGTGAATATAATATTACGATCTTAACTGATCCCTCCCATCAACTAAATTTTCTGTATTTTTTAAAAATTCTGTTTCCATTTCCTAATCATTTTTACTCTTTTTTTTTTTTTTTTTTTTTTTAGAATTGTGCTGGTTGATGTACCAACTTTTATTTATAAGCACTTTGTGGAGTCACATGACTTTTATGTGCTATACAAAGCTACAAAGATTAGCTAATTTAAAGACCTTTGTCAGGACATATACTCTAAGAGAGTTTAAAGTCACCATGGCAATGAGTTACCAATCCTTAACAGCCTCAAAGATGAATATTTACTTAACCCACTTGACACCCACTTTTAGACTTAATACTTTAACTTTTTAACAAGAATGGACTATATATCAGATCAATTTTCATTAACTGAGTGTTTCATCTTTTGTATTTGGTCTTAGGTGTATAGGTGTGTATATTATAATTCATTACAATAGGATAACCTGTGTGTATCTGTTTTTTATGTTATCAATACTACCTTTGATGATATATCACAAAGTGTTATAAGACAGGTCTGGGAATAATTGGCTTATAGCCTCACCCCAAAATGAAACAGCATTTAAATTTTAATTTGTAATATCTGTATTCTTAAACATATAAAATTATGCACATTCTTGGAGTTCATCTAACTCAACTGCCTCCATGTTCAGGCAGATCTGAAACTTCAAGAATTAGCAAAACTATTGGGTGCAGAAGCTAAAAATATCAACAATGGCTAGTCATGGGCTTTAGACCAATATAAAACACAATGAAAACAGAAGGTTATAGAAAGCAATCAATGGACTTAAGTGCATGCTGACAGCTGAGAGCCAAGAGAACATTCAGAGAAGATAGGACCATGGAAAATGTCACAACTATGGCACTTCCGTTTCACCACCATGTCAGACATTTTTCCCAGTCATAGAAGCATTTTCATTCCTTACCACAACCTATTGCTAATGATAAATTCCACATCCAAAAATGGAGGCTAATCATGCTAGTTACTTGTTTTGTCAGTCCTTGTTGTGGCTATAAATGTGCATGCTTAGCAATCCTGACTAAAGGGACTTGAGGGGAAGGCTGCTTGAGACGTTGAGAGAAAAAAATTCCCCATTAAAAGGTGATTTGTGAGAAATTGTGGCAGCCACAAAAAATCTTGTGAACCTAAGAAAAGACTGAGGTGGATAGCCAAAATGTCAATTAAGACAGTCCAAAAGGTGATCAGAGACTGTATTTCTGAAGTATTAAACTGAGCTAAACCAACACAACATCATGTAGTTTCCAGTCTTCTTGTCATATGAGATGGTAAAGAACATTTACACTAGCTTTGGTATAATCCTATGTAGTCTGAGAAGGAATTTTGGAGAAGGTTGAGTAAAGGTCATCTAAACATTTATTCATCTCACACATTTGCATACTCTTTTTATCTGTGGGACTAATGGGGACCCAGTAGTTGAAGATCAAGAATTCTGAGTAATAAAATCTGCAGAGTAATAGAAATTGAGATGGGATATTGAATGAAGGAGGGGGGATATCTCTGAAGCATAGACCCACAAGAAGGAAAACTATATTTTCAAGCATTTTCCCCTCAAATGTGAGGGATGGATATACTAACAAATTTCTAGCAATTAGGGATGACTAACTTAAAATTAATTGCATTCTACTGCCACTTGTTCTAAGTGTAAAATGTCATTGATGGGCTATTTACTGCATTTTATTTAGTTTTTCATTTTAGTGAATAGGAATATGTTAATTATGAATTACATGGATTCATATGCAAGCTCTGTCACTCATCTCAACTGTCTCTACTCCTTCATTTTTATGTTAATTATGAATTACATGGATTTATATGCAAGCTCTGTCACTCATCTCAACTCTCTCTACTCCTTCATTTCCATGTTAGATCATAAATTTTTGAACCATGAGTTTATTTACACAAGAGTTTTCAGGAATCTAACCTCCATGGCTTTATTTTTCTTATAGAAAACTTGACCTCTCTCCTTTGTTTTTATTTGGCTGGATTTTATATGTTTAAATCTGTTTAATTAAAATTCTGGAAAAAAATTTTCTCTGACACAGTAGACTCTCCCTAGTGACACTTTCAGTGTAATAAGTAACATGACTGCTTATTTATTAATAATGCTAATTATTTCAAAGATATTAATTCCTATTGGAAAGAATTTACTGTAGAAAGAACTTCACACCAGATCTAAGAGAAATATATTCATTTGTTTATAAAATCACAAGAAACAGACATGTCTATTAATAGGAAATGACTAAACTTGCATCACATGCATTTAATAGAATATTAGATACAGATTAAGAAAAATTAGATTCAATTCCATGTGCTAAAATGTAAAGACCTGCAACATATGTGAAGTAAAATATGGACATAGTAAAATAATACATACAGTGTAATTCAATTTTAATTTAAAAGTTTTAATTTTTAACTAAATGTGTAGACATATACTTTAAATATAGAAAATGTAGTATAACAAATGCAAGAAATGAACAAAAATCATCTTTGGGAAAATTTATAACAGAGATCAGGGGAACTTTTATTTTTTATTTTGCATGATTCTGATTAATAAAATTACTTTGAGCCAGTTTAACTTTTCTATGAAAAATGAAATTATATGCATTCATCAAAATGAATAAAATATAATTTAACTTACAGGTAAAGATTTCTAAAAAATGTTGATTTTTTAAAAAAAATCTAGTCAAATATTCATTTAAATAGTATTTCCTCTGTTTTGTGCAATATGTGTTCAGCTTTATACAGGATAAAATTTCAAGGAAACAAGACTTTTTGGTTTTGGACAGCAGGACAAAATGCACATCTTAGAAGTGAAGACATGCATCATGCACTCACAGAAAAGACACCATTCTAAGTTTACAAGAGATAATGTGAAAAAATTCTGAGTATTTATGTTGAAATAGATACAAAGGAGAGACTACGATGTTTAAGCTCTCGAGGAAACAGGCAGGATGGAGATGCCTGTTAACGACAGTAGAGAGGAACTTAGAAAAAGAGGGGTCAAAATATATGATCAGCTTCCTCCTCTAAGTTTAACCTAGCATCTGGGCTGTGGCTTTGTTCTCATGAATTGGGAAATCCATCAGTGATAATAATAAATATTGTAGATATCACAAGTACCTAATTTACTCTAATAAGCACTGTCCTTGGCAGATAATGGAATCATTTGATAATGGTGGTTGTATAAAAAATGAATGACAGGATTAATTTCTCTCTTTGCCAACCTTTATTAAATTGCAACCCAGTGAAGGCATACTTTTTTACTGGCATAGCAAATAATGGCTACTAAGTTGTTGAGGCAAAATAGCACTGCATTAACAAATTTCAAACTGTGACATTTCAAATTATGAAAAATCAAACTTTTTATTCAGATATCAAAAGACTGAAAACTTAGAAAAATGTACCTTAATCCAGTACTAGTCAATGTATTGACCCTGGATAAACGTATCAGCATCACCCGGCAACATTATAGAAAATTGTCAGCCTCTACCCTAGACCTTCTGAAGCAGAGATTCTGGGATTGGATCCCAGCAATTTGTGTTTTAATTGACCTTCCAGGTGATTTGGGTGCACACTAATGTTTCCATAGCATGGCTTTAGTCCATAATCATCCAAATGACGGACAGAGGACAGAAAAATGGAGAAGTGAAGACTTGGCTCTGCTTGTCTTTCTGAATTATCTGAGGTTTCATAATTCAGACAAAGGCTTAACATCCCTTAGATTTATTTCACTCACATCTGAGAAATACCAATTTTCGTTTCTCCCCTGAGTGAGCTGAGTGCTGGCAGAGCTAATTCCATGTGAAAAAGACTGATACCTTCTGTTATCACTGCTGCAATGCAGAAGGGGGAGTAAGGCCCTCCCTTAAAAGTCACAGCTTCCACACAAGCTGGCAAATAATGAACACTGAGCTCGAGAACTTTTTGCTGTACTAACACTCAAAGCCTTTTCACACCATCTGGCTGCAGGCCAAGTTGCCTCAACATCAAAAGCTGATTCTTGAGTGGACACATTGGGATTGAGGGTGTTGGTACCACTCTGGGATGAATGTCCCATGGGCCGGGCCTGAAATATGCTTTATTCAATCCACTGTTATAAATGAATCAGTTTCCTTGATGATGATATCCACCTGCAAATGCTAAACATCCAGAGCAGTTCTTTTTCTCTTTTTAATAAAATGTAATGTGGATGCAGCCGCTTTGGAAGACAATTTGACAATTTCTTACAAAGCTAAAAATAGTTTTACCATATGATCCAGCAACCAGATTCCTAGGTATTTACCTAACTGATTTGAAAACTTATGTCCACAACACCACCTGTACATGAATGGGTATAGCAGCTTTATTCATAATCAATAAAATTTTGAAACAACCAAAATGCCCTTCAAAAGTAGAATGGATAAATGAAATGTAATCCATACATATAGTGGAGCACTATTTAGTTATAAAAGAGCATGAGTTAGCTCTGCAAGCAAAGTCATGGATAAATCTTAAAGGTATGTTACTAAGTAGGAAAAAAAGTTGAAAAAGCTACACACAGTGTGATTCCATTTATATTATATTCGGGAAAAGCAAAGCTGTAAAGATGGTAAATAGTTCAGTACTTGCCACTAGGAGTTTGAAAAGGCAACAGGGTTGAATTGGTGAAGCCCAGGGGCAGTTTTATGGTGGTGAAACTGTTCTGTATCATGATACTAATGATGCTGTAGTGGTGAATGCACAATACTGTGCTTTTGACAAACCCCATAGACTATTCTAGCATAAAAAGGGAATGTATGGAAAGTTTTTAAAGAAATCATTTAAGTGACCTTCTGGGTCTCTCTTTATGGCCCTTTTTTTGAAGTCTATTTTGTCTGATATGAGTATTGCTACCCCTGCTTCTTTTTCCTGTCCATTTGCTTGAGAAATTTGTTTCCAGCCCTTCACTTTCAGCCTGTGTAGGTCTTCTGTCCTGAGGTGGGTCTCTTGTAGGCAGCATATGTGTGGGTCATGCTTTCTTATCCATTCAGCTATTCGATGTCTTTTGATTGAAGCATTTAATCCATTTACATTTAAGGCTATTATTGATAGGTACTTATTCATTGCGGATTTTTTGTACCTATGTTCCTCTCTTTCTTTAACTGGAACATAATCAACAGAAGAAAAAAGCAAACAAAATATAACCAGAGACGTTGAAGTTAAGAGCAATCTAACAATATCCAGAGGGGAGTGGGGAGGAGATAGTGGGGAGAGGAGTTTTCAGGAACTACTGTAAAGGACACATGGACAAAACCAAGGGGAAGGGTGGAGGTGGGGGAGGGAGGTGGGTTTGGCTGGGGAGGGGTGTAGGAGTGGGGAGAAAATGCAGACAACTGTAATTGAACAACAATAAAAATGTTTAAAAAATAAAAATAAAAAAATAAAAGAAATCATTTAAGAGGTCAATATGTACTGTGATGAAAGAATCTGCATTACAAATATATGAGAAAACCTCACTGAAGAAGTAGGGGGTGGAAGTTGCTGACCTACGTAGCTTTGAAAATGTGTGCTGAGTGTAAGCCAAAAATCAGAAGGAACTGTGTGTAAGCACTTTACTCTCGCTGATAGAGTTGTTTTCCCCTGGGTAAGGGTTAACAAATCTGAAACCATTATACATGTACAGTGGAACTGAACAATTAAGTAAATGGATGGTGGATGGGGTACCCTGACCTTTCACTGTTGGAGAGAGGTTATAGGCAACAAGATGGAAAAGCTTGAATAATTCATGTGTACTGGATTACAGTTGGAGACATTAGTATGAACTCATGTTAAGTTTTCTATAGATATGAATGGTTACATACAGAACTGTTTATATATACATATGTTTTAGTACACACACATGTATTTTCTTGCTCTGTCAGCTGACAGGGCCTAGAAATAAGGATGATCTTGGAGCAATGAGCACACCAAATGCCCAACTCTTGATTTCTAATATCATTCTCCAAGAAAAGGAACCAGGGATCCTTGGAAAAATAGCCAATTCTAGGCCTAGGGGAAAGAAAATTAAAGATAAACTAGGAACATCTTGTAGTGCCATAAAATAAGGAAATGCTAAAAAAAATCCACAATAATAGAGTTATGTCAAAGTGATATAGGAGCCAACTGAAAGAGCTTCCAGTGGCCAAAGTAAGAACAATTTGGACAACAAAATAAACAATGTAGTATTGAATAATAACTCATGTGACTATACTGAAATAAATGATTGAATGAATAACATAATGGGAGTGAATAGACAAATATCCCATGCATAAAAATTCCAAATAATCTTTATAGATTTTTCCCTCTCAAGAAGGTGGCACATAACTTTCAACCCCTTAAGTATGGGCTGTGCATAGTGACATCCTTCCAAAGGGCACAATATGCATAGGAGGAAGAAGAGCAACTTTATAGTGGAAACACCTGACAAACACTACGTCAGCCAGGTAATCAAGAGCAACATCAACAATGATAAGGAATGATGATCACATGAACCCTTGATATGATGGGATTAGAATGTTACTTTACCTTTGTGATCTTCCTTCCTGAACTCGTACCTCCAGTCTAATCATGAGAAACACATCAGATAAAACCAAATTGAGGCATATTCTACAGAATACCTAATCAGTTCTCCTAAAAACTGTTAAGGTCAGCAAAAACATACCATTGCTCCGGAGTATTTTCAGCAAATTCTCCACTCACGCATGCTCTCTTATCATGCTCACTCTTGGGCTCTGATTTGTTGTATAACTTTAAATGAGATAGTGTGTGTAAAGACAGTTAGTACAGCCCACATTCTTTGAAATATGTATTACTTAACAACTAATTTGTGGCAGCACTATTCTAGCAAGTTGGAATAAAGAAATGAATGAAACACCATAGTTTTTTGATCCATTCATATACTGATGGGCACTTAGCTTGCTTCCAGCACTTGGCTATTGTAAATTGCGCTGCTATGAACATTGGAGTGCATAGGTTCTTTTGGATTGGTGTTTCAGGGTTCTTAGGATATAATCCTAGCAGTGGAATTGCTGGATCAAAAGGCGGGTCCATTTTTAGTTTTCTGAGGAAATTCCATACTGTTTTCCATAGTGGTTGCCCCAGTCTGCATTCCCACCAACAGTGCACTAAGGTTCCCTTTTCTCCACAGCCTCTCCAACACTTGTTTGTTGCTTTGGTTATGATGGCCATTCTGACCAGTGTGAGGTGGTATCTCATTGTGGTTTTAATTTGCATCTCTCTGATAGCTAGTGATATTGAGCATCTTTTCATATGTCTCTGGACCCTCTGTATGTCCTCCTTGGAGAAGTGTCTTTTCAGGTCCTTTGCCCATTTTTTAATTGGGTGGCTTATCTTCTTAGAGTGGAGTCATGTGAGTTCCTTATATATTTATAATATATTAAACCCTTAATATATTAAAGGGAGATTAAACCTTTGTCTGAGGTATCATTGGCAAATATGTTTTCCCATACAGTTGGTTCTCTTTTTATTTTAATACTGTTTTCTTTGGCCATGCAGAAGCTTTTTATTTTGATCAGATCCCATTTCTTTATCCTTTCCTTTATGTCCCTTGCTCTAGGGGACATATCAGTGAAGATGTTGCTGCGTGAGATATCTGAGATTTTCCTGCCTATGTTCTCCTCTATGACTTTAATGGTGTCACGACTTATATTTAAGTCTTTTATTCACCTTGAATTTATTTTTGTGTATGGTGTAAGTTGGTGCTCAAGTTTCATTTTTTTGCATGTAGCTGTCCAGCTCTCCCATCACCATTTGTTGAAGAAGCTATTTTTACTCCATTTTATACTGCTTCCCCCTTTGCGAAAAATTAATTGACTATAGAGACTTGGGTTTATTTCTGGGCTCTCTGTTCTGTTCCATTGGTCTATCTGTCTGTTTTTATGCCAGTACTAGGCTGTTTTGATTACAGTGGCCTTGTAGTACAGTTTGATATCAGGTATTGTGATCCCTCCTACTTTGAAAGAAAGAAGGAGCTCCTAGCCTTTGCGACAGCATGGATGGAACTGGAAAACATTATGCTAAATGAAATAAGCCAGATGGTGAAAGACAAATATATGATCTCACCTTTAACAGGAACCTAATCAACAAAACAAACACGCAAGCAAAATATAACCAAAGACACTGAAATTGAGAAAGGCCGACAGTGACCAGAGGGGAGAGAGGAGGGAAATTCAGGGGAAAGGGTGAAGGGTTTGTAGGAACAATTATAAAGGACACATGGACAATAACGGAGGGTGGGGTGAGGGGGTGGAAACAGGAGAGAGGTGGGGAGGGCTGGGGATTAGGCTGGGGTGGGGGGAAAAGGCAGAGAACTGTACTTGAATAACAATAAAATTAGAGGGGTGGGGAATCCATCTCTTACAAAGCTTAATTAAAACTAACTACAGATGATGTGTGGTAGAACTATGTACCTGAAACCTGCATGATTTTGTTAACCAATGTCACCCCAATAAATTCAATAAAAAGAAAAAAAAAGAAATGAATGAAACACACAAAACTGCCTATCTTCATGGAGCAGAAAAAAATGAGGGCAATCACTGCACGTTTCTTACCTTTCATTTTCTCCAGATAGTGTTCATTTCACTTCCAAAAATCTGCTACGTTATCTCTCCTTTTCTTTCTCAAAACCCTTTATATTTTTTATTAGTATGCAATGCTGTGCATGGTCATTTTTTCAACAACATTCAAAGATAAAATGAAGCTATATTTTTCACTTTATAATCTACTTATTATATGGAAAATTATAGATCTATGTTAAGACTGCATTTTGCATCCTTGAAGCTAAGAAAATCTGGGAGAGCCACAACATAATAATAAAATCTTTCATCAAATGGTGACTACAAACATTTTCCCACATTTCCCTAAATGCCCTTTCACAAATTTTTGTTTCTGACCCAGCATCCAATTAAGGATCACTGACTGTTTTGGGTTGTCATGTCTAACTTCTTTTAATCTAGATAATTCCTACCACTCTTTTTGTCTTTTATGGCAGTGATATTTTGAAGAGACCATGTGAATTATTTTATAGAATTCCTCACATTTGGACTTATCTAAATGTTTCCTTATGATTAGATACATGTTAAATATTATTTTATAAGAATTCTATAAATGTAATATGTACTTCTTATTACAGTGTATCAGAAAACATACAATGTCAGTTTGTTCTCCTATGGTTATGGTGCTTTGAAGACTGAATTAAGATGCTGTTTTCTAGCTCTTTATTTCGTAGAGGTAGTTTTATCCATTGAAATTTACAAATTGTGGCTTCACACCAGGAGACTATATTAACATTCTGCCCTCCTACGTTTCACCTAATGGTTTTAGCATCAGCTGATGATTCTTGTATAAATTAATAATTGCATTAATGGTTGCAAAGGTCATTGGTGATTTTCTAATTGTATTATTACATGTCAATGTATTAGCTAGCATTGTTCTGCAATAAACAGATTTTCCTTGTCTCCTCTTTGTGTTTATTACTATGGACTTGGTGATATTTTATGTTAAAATATTTGATATAATATAAACCATTACTGTTATTATTTATGATGTTCAAATTGTCCCAATTTGAGCAGTTGGAACCCTGTCAAAGAAACTCTTGTTTCCCTGTGATGTGACCAAATGGAGTAATTTAAGTGTTAACATAAAACTTTATTTCTTAAAGCCTAAAAACATATTTTATTATTCCCATGGCAGAATTGTTTGTTTCTTCAAGATTCCCTCTAGTAACTTAGAAATGATAATTCTAAGCATATGCCTCCATTTTATGCAACAGAATGAGTAGAGTATAAAAAATTATTGAATCACTTCACAAGTGATGAACTATTCCCAACAAATTGAACATAAAACACCTGTATCACAGCTGTTCTCAGCTGCACTTTTTTGATTGCTGATCATTCTGGGGGGAAAAGCTGTAACCTTTTAATGAGGGTTAATTATAAATGGGAAAATTTTCACAGAACTCTAAGGAAGCTTACTAGTGTTCTTGACTAGTATTGGGTGATGGGTAATGATGATTTAGTACTCTGCATAGTTGCTGATAAAGCAGTTCTCAATAAAGCCTTGGAAATTTGTTATCATTGATATACGGTATATTGTTTTTTAATTTTCTGTTTCATGTATAACTGAGAAACAGGTCATACCATCTATCAAGAGAAAAGCTTGTTTTAAAATCATTGCTGCATACTTATAATACATGTTTAATCTTTGACTTTCTGTGACCAGTGAAATTTGCAATTTCACCGTTTCTTTTTTTTAAAGGGGAGGAAGCAGGGGCTCAAAGAGGTAGCAGTGCTCAGAGAGATTGATTGATTGATTGATTGATTTCTCGTTTTGTTAATACTATGGAATTATATTTTTCTGTGCTATAATTCTGTGAGTACAACTTACAATTCACGGTGTTTTTTCTTTTTTTACTCTTTTTTCAAATTGTTCAAATACAGTTGTCTCCATTTTCCCCCACCCTACCCACCCTCACCTCCCACCCTCAATCTTACCCCCCTTTGGCTTTGTCCATAGGTCCTTTATACATGTTTCTTGATGTCCCTTCCCCTTATTTCACCGTTTCTGTGTAGAAAGTAAATGCTCATTATTTCTGAATGTTTGTATTCTGGTACTTTGTATAATTATTTATAATGAATGTTCACCCTTTGGACTTAATTATATGAAATAATTTTGCTATCTAAGTATGACTTTCACAAGGAGATAAATGACCTTCACAGTTCTAGTGTCATGTGAGGCACTCATAGACAACCAATACATATCCTTGGGAAGTATTATGCTAAGTTAAATAAGCCAGTCAGTGAAAGACAAATACCATGTGATCTCACTTATTTGTGGTATCTAATTGATGAAATAAACTGACAAACAAAATAGAAACAGAGGCATGGACACATGGAACAGAGTGACAGCTATCAAAGGTGAAGGAAGAGGGAGAGACAGGAAGAAAAAGGGTGAAGGGATTAGTCAAAAAACATGTATGCATGACCCATGGACACAGACAACGGTATGGCAATTGTCTAAGGGGGGGAACAAGGATGAGGGTTGGTCAAAGGGGAGAAAAGCAGGGACAACTCTAATAGCATAAACAATAAAAAATAGCCCAGGCTGGTGTGGCTCAATGGATTGAGTTCCAGCCTGTGAACTAAAGGGTCACTGGTTCCATTCCAGTCAGGGCACATGCCTGGGTTGTGGGCCAGGTCCCTAGTAGAGGGCACGTCAGAGGCAACCACACATTGATGTTTCTCTCCCCCTCTTTCTCCCTCCCTTCCCCTATCTCTAAAAATAAATAAAATCTTTTTAAAAATAAAGACAAAATAGATGAAGAATTAAAGAAAGAGAGAAATGTGCAACAGCATGTGATAGTGTCTAATAAACGTGCACCTTCTGGTTTTGGCTGATCTTCTTGTCCTGCAACCAGGTCTCAAACCATTGTCCCTTTGTTGCAAAGCCTAGCCCTAGCGAAGCTAAAATAGGCACTTCAACAGATGGGGTCAGAGATGTGGAAAAAATTAGACAAGAACCTCACCAAAGGCAAAAAGGAAAAGGGTCAGGATACCTGATAAGTGTGAAAAAAACTCACCATTGGAAGCTCCTAACTAAGACTATCACAACCAAATAAGTTAAGAGTTGGAAGTAGGACAGTGTTGACTGTGGGGAAATGGCCTTTACAAAATATTGAAACTCTAAGCCCAGAGACATTTTTCAGGAAAACTTTTGCACTGATTCTATTTTCTCCCTTTAGCTAAAGATGTATCCCTTCTGACTCCAGGTTTGGTCTAGGAATCCAAAATCTTAAGATACATAAATTCTCCTGAACAGAAGCACTTGGATTTTTAATGTGAGTTCTTTCCAAATAATGAGTAAATCTCATATAAAAATATTTTAAAAGCACTTAAGAAAATTAAGCTCATTCTCAACTCTAATAAGACACTACTTGTTCTGCAAGTATCCAGATGCCCCTGTAGGGAATGAGAGGAGAAAGCTATGCTACACAGAATTATTTGCTGGTCTCAATCTAGGTAGCTGACTTGTTTCTGTTAAAGAAATTGGCAACTCACGTCAAGTGCATTTCTTCCTGACAAATCCTACAAGTGATTTCCTGAAAATGGGTTCACTTGAATTTAGGGACAATATAATATCCATTTATAGCTATTGCACCTTGCTTCCTGAAATTACTTCATAGTACTGGTCATGACTTGACATGAGTAATTAACTTCAACACTGTATGTTCTTCTGTTTATTTAATTATTCATCTTGTCTTCTATTAGAATATAAGTTCCATGAAGGCAAGGACTGTGTTGTGTTCACAACTGTGGCATTGACACTAGAAAAGTAGCTTTGCTCACAGTAGATGCATGATAAGCATTTATTGTTCAATGGCACACTAGTATAGTACCTACATGATTATGGGGGTTTAGGAGCTTATAGAATTTGCCCTATTCTTTATTCCACCCATCCATCTGAAGCAGAGCACAGTGCTCTCCTCATGCAAAAAAGAAATGAAGCTTCATTTGAAGCACCCTTGTGAGGATAGAGGATGCACAGGGGATAAAGCGAGATCTTTGTTCTGGTAATTGAAGTCCCTATGTTTATTCTGAGAGTCTTACTTCTTGCTCTATTCTTTTGACCTCAAAAACTGTTTTAATATTGTATGTGAACTGGAATACATCAGTTTGACTTCTCTTCTCCATTACTATTTTTGTTCTTCTGTGTGTATGTGGGGACAACAAGGCAGTGGATTTTCATTCCACAGCACTCAGAATGTACTCAGATTAACAGATGAATTATTGCTTGAGAAATGCCAGTCATTTCTGTTGGTCAGTTGAGGAAGGCATTTCCATTTTTTTTCTCTCTCTCCTACTAAGACTGTGTCTAGAATTACATGTATTTCTATTATTATAACCCTCAATCTATTCATTATCTACTATAGTCCTCTTATTCCTCTCAGCAGTCAATTCTTCCTTGCCATTTGGTCATCTTAGTCAGCAATAGTAGGTATGGCCCCTGGAGGTGATATTTCATTACAACTACAGGGAAACCCTCTCCAGAAGTTCAGTATTCAAAGGTGGAGGGTATGGACACTCCAAACCTCCCATTTTACCCTACAAGACAATCAAGGGGAGAACCCTTCTGATTGCTACCTCTGCTTCACAGAGGGGAACACCTAGCCAGACATTTCCTCAACTTGAGTTTTTCAATAACCACATTTGTCTTGATGAATTCAATATCCTAAGGCAAGATTTGTAAAGAAACAGATATAAAATTCTCTTTGCATGAGGAGCATGAGGGGCGATGGTCAAAAGGAACATTGAAGGGAAAGGGAGCCCAGGATTGCCTTACAAAAACTAGAAAGAGGAACAATTCAAAGGCACAAACAAGAGTACTGAGTAGGAAAAGGAAATCTTCAAAATGTCCTTGAAGATGTTAATATTTCAAATCAATTTTCAGAGCATCCAAAGCCCTTCATTATCTAACATCATATTATTTTTCATGATAATTTCATAGCACTGCACTCTGCTCTGGATATGCTTTGAGTCATATTTGATATGTGTGTTTATGCTTATGTGTGCTGGCTAATATTGTTCCTTCTACCTGTAATTCTTTTCTCTATCTCCTTTCTCAATCTAGTAAAACAATTTTTATATTTTCAGCTCATATGAAGTACATATTATTATTATCTTCTTTGTAGATGTGGAAACCCAAGTTAATAAAATTTGTCTTTTCATACCCATTTAATAGCAATTAACACTAAGTGTACAATGGCATAACATAAAATATTTGACCTAACAGGCATATTTCTGGATAGAGGAGCTATGCTCAAAAATGTTAATCATAATTTATGTATGGCTTCCTCTTTCACTTAACTTTGCTCCACATCAGATTCTGTGGTACACAAAATAAGAATGATGAGGATGCTGATGAGGATGAGGATGACTCTCTACTGGTTATCTTCCAAATTTAACAGCAGCAAAAAATAATCAGCTCTTCAGGCTTGGCAAAATCAGTACAGAGAAGATACTCTGAATCCCAGATACCATGGGTTACTCTGTTTAAGTTGAGCATAGCAACCATGCTGACAGATCTACCTATATTTGTTTTTGATCTTTGCCCTATTTTATCAAAAAGAAGCTAAAAGTCAGAATAAATTATGCCCAGAAATGTGCCATGATTTAAAGAAATCCAAGCATTTCATACAGCACAGAACTCCTGTGGGGGAAAAAATCCAAATAAAAGAAAACTGACAGTCATTCTAGAGCATGATAACAATAGCAATAGTGATAAACAATGAAAGATAAGAAAGAAATGAAAGAACATGTTTTTCCTAGTTATGAAGTTTTCATGTTTTCCATTTTTATTTGGTCTTGAAAAGGACCCTCTTTGAATTCCCTTTGAATATTTTTGAGAAAGAATGTCCCTTCCTATCATGATGAGCCAGGCATAATTAGGAAAAGTAAAACCCACAGAATGATTTAAAATAAGGAATAAACATTAGAGCTTGTCTCTCTAAGCAATGACTTAATTTTTAAGTAAAATGGCAATATATAGATGAATGATGATTTTAGTAAGATGCAACAGTGAATTTAAACAAAGATAGGCATACCACCCAAATAGAATCTCACCAATGAAAAATGTACTTGTAAGTAAATGAATTAATATTTACCCTATTTATTTTAAAGCAATCTCTTATTCTTTTTTCCCCATCTATGTTAGATTTATGCTTTTGTATCTTATTGACAAAGATTGACTAAATATTACTCCAGTGTAATTTTTCTGTGGCATTAATTATAAATGTCTCACTGGAATAATGTGAAAGCAAAAACTCATTTAAAAAGCAGATCACCTAGAGCACATACTAATAAATTAAAATCAACAGATGAGAAACCAACCTCTTTCTCACAAATAGAAATATCTTTCCTGATCCATTTGAGTTCACATGTCACAAATTCATGGTCTATGGTTCAATTTCCATAATACATTAATATTGTTAATATATTAAACACATTTAAAATCCTACAAATTATGCTGGGCCTTACGGTTCATCACATCTACAGCAAAACTGTTCAACAAATTGCAATTCTGTAATTAAGATAAAATGCTTATATGTTTGATGTACACCAGTTAATTAAATCTGAAGTAGAAAAAAAAACAAGAGATACACACATACACACACATGAGCACAAGTAAAACTGGGGAAATCTGAACAAGATCAGTGTATTGTATCACTGTCAATTTCCTGATTGTGATATATTGCTATCATTTTGTGAAATGCTGCTGTTGGGGAAACTGGATGACGGATATACGAGCTCTTTTTGTATTGTTTCTTACAGCTATATGTGATTCTACAATAATCTGAAAATAAAATGTTTACTTAGAATATACGAGAAAATATTTACCTTGTATTTGACAAAGAGAGAAAGAGTGCTTTGGGAAATGGGAGTTGAGGAGAATCAAAATGGAACTTAAAACCACTGACATTGGGCTGCATTGAGGAGCCAAGAGTGCTGCAGACACCCCACTTAGAAGACCTTGAAGCATAATTTTATTTTACTCTGGCATGAGGTTACTCTGTCTGGAGTCAGTAGCTTATATCTTTATATTTTAGGTATGCTCCTATGGATTTATTGTATGTGTTTCTGTTTCTTCTTAATTACCCTGAAATAAGATCAGTCTTCAAATAACTTAATGCTAAACTACCCATATTGCTTCATGCTGCAATGGCCGTGATAGGTGGTAAAAATTAGTAATGCACATAATTGGGGATAATCTGATAATCATTCCATTTTTCTTATTTTTCTGTTGTATTTGTATTATTGACATTTTAATTGTTCCAATTAATGCTATCAATTTTGTAAAGATATATATTCTCTCTACATTCATCTATGATTTGAATGTAATCTCAATATAAAATACCCAGATGATCCTATTCTAGAAAGAATTCAACAATCTGAACCCAAAGTTCATGTAACAGTAGGGACGAACATAAGAAGTGTCAAGAAATACTTTTAAAAGAACAACAAAAGGAACTAACATTATATTAGCCAACATTATTTTAAACCAAAACATGAAATGAAACTCCTATACAATTGAAACAAAGTAGAGGAGGGCGAGGATGGTGGCGTGGGTGGACGCGCTTCGCCTCCTCACGCAACCAGAGCTGATGGAGGGCCCAGCGGAGGGGAGGTCCAACACCAGGGAAATAAAAGATGGACATTCGTCCAGACCAGTGGGAGGGGCAGAGACGGGCGGGCATGGTGGAGAGGGCTCATGTTGCCATGGGGGGATCTAGACTGGCGGAGTGTGGGATGAACGGGGCAGGCGGTCTGACCACTGGCAGACCCTGCAGCCCCACATTCACGCAGCAATGGGCCGGGCAGCGGAGAGAGGACCAGGGCTCCGGCTAGGGGAGGTGAAGCCTCAGGCCTCTGATTGAGGACACCTGTGGGGGTTGGGGCGGTGGCGGGAGAGACTCCCACCCTCGCAGGAGAGGTGGAGAGGTCATTGGAGGGACCCATGGGGCCTGGGGCATGCACAGGCCTGCCCACTCAGGAGCCAGTGCCAGAGGTGCCCAGTTTGATTGTGGGTGGTGGAGTGGGTGATTAGAGTCTGGTGGGGAGTACAGCCAGGCGCTGTTGCTCATTCTCAGCCCCTCCCCCACTTACCGAGTCACAGCACAGCAACCAGCCCTACCCCGCCCCACCCTGGGAACACCTAAGGCTCTGCCCCTTAAGGTACCAGACGCACCAAGACAAAAAAAAAAAAAAAAAATGTCCCAAATGACAGAACAGATCAAAGCTCCAGAAAAAATACAACTAAGCGAGGAAGAGATAGCCAACCTATCAGATGCACAGTTCAAAACACTGGTTATCAAGATGCTCACAGAATTGGTTGAATCTGTTCGAAAACCAGATGAAAAAATGAAGCCTATGCTAAGAGAAACAAAGGAAAATGTACAGGGAACCAATAGTGATGCGAAGGAAACTGGGACTCAAATCAACAGTGTGGACCAGAAGGAAGAAAGAAACATCCAACCAGAAAAGAATGAAGAAACAAGAATTCGGAAAAATGAGGAGAGGCTTAGGAACCTCCAGGACATCTTGGAACTTTCCAACATCTGAATTATAGGGGTGCCAGAAGGAGAAGAGGAAGAACAAAAAATTGAAAACTTATTTGAACAAATAATGAAGGAGAACTTCCCTCATCTGGCAAAGGAAATAGACTTCCAGGAAGTCCAGGAAGCTCAGAGAGTCCCAAAGAAGCTGGACCCAAGGAGGAACACACCAAGGCACATCATCATTACATTACCTAAGATTAAAAATAAGGAGAGAATCTTAGAAGCAGCAAGAGAAAAGGAGACAGTTACCTACAAAGGGGTTCCCATAAGACTGTCAGCTGATTTCTGAAAAGAGACCTTACAGGCCAGAAGGAGCTGGCAAGAAGTATTCCAAGTCATGAAAGGCAAGGACCTACATCCAAGATTACTGTATCCAGCAAAGCTATCATTTAGAATGGAAGGGAAGATAAAGTGCTTCTCAGATAGGTCAAGTTAAAGGAGTTCATCATCACCAAGCCCTTATTATATGAAATGTTAAAGGGATTTACCTAAGAAAAAGAAGATCAAAAATAGGAACAGTAAAAATGACAGCAAACTCACAGTTATTAACGACCACACCTAAAACAAAAACAAGAGCAAACTAGGCAAACAACTAGAACAGGAACAGAACCATAGAGATGGAGATCACATGGAGGGTTGTCAATAGGGGAGTGGGAGGGAGAGAGGGGGGGAAGGTACAGAGAATAAATAGCATAGATGATAGGTGAAAAATAGACAGGGGGAGGGTAAGAATAGTGTAGGAAATGTAGAAGCCAAAGAACTTATAAGTATGACCCATGGACATGAACTATAGGGGGGGAATGTGGGAGGGAGGGGGTGGGCAGGATGGAGTGGAGTGAGGGGGGGAAATGAGACAACTGTAATAGCATAATCAATAAATATATTTAAAAAATAAAAAAAATTTAAAAAAGAAACAAGGTAGAATTGGTGGAGGAGGAAGTAAAAGTTGATGAAGCAGAAGAGAGAATCCAGGAAAAAAAAAGACTCATGTATAGATAACAATTCAACTTACGGCAAAGATGAATTTCAAATAAACGTGGAAATGTCATATTAAAATAGTTTAATAATGGTTGAAGAAAAATGACCAAATAACTGAATTTTTAAAAAATATCAATAAGTAGTGTTGAAGATATAAAAATATGTGTTTTATAAGATTGTATGAAAAGCTGACCTCCAGGAAAACACAACTCAGAAATAGAAAAATGAGAGAAACAGAGATAGAGATGGTGGGGGGGACTGGAGGGAGAGAGGGAAGGAGGAAGGAAAAAGAAATGACAGTAGATTACATGAAGTTAAACAGGTTTACCTTTATGAAAAATATGAATAACAATGCACAAAAAAGATAAAATTAATGAAATTAAAATACAAGAAAAAGATTAGAAGAAAATACTTGTAACATATACAAGAAACAAGTGGACACTACAAAGAATTATTTGGCTTTATCTCTCAACCTCTTTTTCTTCATATTATCTGATGGCTTAATTTGGTTCATTAGTGCTGAATTTTATTTTTGTACACTATAAGTATTTTTCTCTATTAAGAAGTTATGGTGTTTTCATTACATTTAGCAAGCATATTTTCAACATATATTTAAACTCAATTCTATTCATAATGAATTTTAATGCAGGCCAATTTCTTTTTAAAGTACATTTGTCTCTCTTTTTTGCTTTTATACTGATTTATGTATTAAGGTTGTTTTCATTTTTCCCCAAGAATTAAGCTACTTGCATAATCCATAGTTTTAAATGAAGGGTATCAGGAACTAAAAAGATATATTTTCTGATTTTAAAAGCATGTAGAAAGAAAACACATCTTAAGTAAAATATAATGTGTAATAAATGGTAATAATAAAATGACAGCTACAGAAATACGCAAAATACACATACCTAAAAGGTAAAACACTCTCAAACATTTTTTTGTTGAAATTTTAAATTTTCTGAAACAATAAAACAAGACATGGTTGGAATCAATTTAAAATTTAACCAGTAATTTTGGAAATGTAGATTATTTTACAGTTTTACCAAATTGAACACTAACACCTTATACAATTTGACTATATAAAACTACAACAAACATCTTTTATAATAAATGCTTGAGGTGCACTTAGGGAGCACTAAAAAGTAAAGATTTCTGAATCAGTGACAGACTCTTCCTTCAGCATAAAAAACCCTGAATAAATATATTTTCCCTCTAGCTTTATTGAGATATAATTGAGCAATAACATATGTAAGTTTAAAATAAGCAATGTGATGATTACACACATGCATGTATTACAAAATAATTACCACAATAAGGTCAGTTAACATCCCCACCCCTCACATAATTACAGTTTTGTGTGTATGTGTGTGTTAACATTTAAGATCTACTTTCTTAACAACTTTCGAGTGTATAATTCAGTATTGATCATTATAGTCACCATGCTATGCATTAGATCCCAGAACTTATTTATCTTATAACTGGGAGTTTGTACCCTTTGACTGACATCACCCCATTTCATACACCTCCCAGCCCCTGGCAAGTACCATCTACTCTCTATTTCTAAGAGTTAGGCTTTTTAAGATTCTCCTTATAAATGAGAACATACAGTAGTTGTTTTTGTTTTAAACCTTTGCTCTTGTATTACAGAAAACTATTTTGTAAAATTATGTACTCCCATGTACATTTCTTTTTAAGTCTTAATTTCCAAATTGCAATATTAAAATACTGTTAAAAGAGGCAATTTATAGTGAATTGTAAGTGGTGATATTGCTATATCACATTTTAGGTATTTCCAATGAACTACAAGTAACTTACTATCTTGTTATCTGTTATTACTGCTTAAACATCAACAGATAGTTCTTTTTTAGTCATTGGAAATGCTATTTATTATTTTTTAAATTGGAATTAGCATTTCCATTTCATTTCTCCCATCAAATTATCTTAATGTGATGTATTTTCTGCTTATAATTATTTTATTTACTACTCTATCATATTTCAATGACGAATATGTGCATATTGTGAAGTATTATATTTTAAATTTTTCTATAAAGCTTTAATTTTAACTTTTGGATAGAGTATAATCATGATTTTAATTAATATGCAATTGATCAAAAGAATATAAACATGACAGAATTTTGAGAAATTATTGCCAACCATGAAAAATAATTTATTAAAATTTTTGTCTCAGTGAGATTAATGGAGACTTTCTTTTCTTGTTTATAATTTGTGTAATCCCGAATAGATATTACTTATTGCTAAAATGAGCCAGGATTGATTTTTATCCTAATTTTAAGATTTTATAATAGTGTTGACAAACATTATTCACAAGAATAGAACCAGAAATTTGGTTTTAGCAATTCAGTTCTTTGAACTCCTAAGTTATATGCAAAAATAACCAAATAATCTACCAGCAAATAGTATTTTAATGATCTATTAGCTGACAACTTGATTCCCCTTTAAATTCCTTGGAAACCACTTGCCTCACAAAATTACTTCCTATGTAGTAATTAGTCATTCACTGTCCCAAAATCAAGATGATTATATCATAGATCAATTGTCCCCTAGTGTTTGCTATCCTGGAGGTTTTTACCACCTGGGGCAATGTTTAGGGATAAAGTGGAGATTTTCTTTTTTTTTACAAGGGCCAAAAAAGTTTGTAAAAGGGGAAGAAGGAAAGAAGAACCAGCATCCCTGTAACATGCGTGCCCTTCTTAGGCAGATCAATTTTAGAAAAGACTGTGGAAGGGCCTGAATATGAATATTTTTGTACAATCCATGCTGTCTATCGCAGGGAAATCTTTGCCTGAGCCAAATGTACACATGTTCCAGATTGAACACCTCTGACTTAAGTCAAAATAGCATTTATTGTTTATTTGACCAGAAGGTCAAACATTGGCAGTCTTTGGGTTGACTCTGGTTCTACAATGTCTCTGGGACCCACGCTCTTTCAGTTCTTTACTGATAGAAATTGTATGGCTACAAGTAGCTCCAAGCACCATAATCTTAAGTGGTCACATATCAAAGGAGAAAACAAGGGAGGAAAGATTATACTTTTTCAAAGAGAAACAACATTCCCAGAGGCCTACAGTAAGTAGATAGTGTACTTACCACATAGGATGCACACACTCACACTTAGATCAGTCAAAGGCAAAAGAAACAGAATTTCCATAGCTGTAATACACCAATTGCAATCCAGCCCCTAATTAGCTGGGGCTATATACCTTGGCACTCTCCAAAAAATCAATTTTTTTAGCAAAGAATTGAGGTATAGTAGTAGGTATTGCCAGTGCTTTGCACATATCTCCTATGATTAGTGTACCATTTTTGTGCTCTTTGCCATTTTTAAGTGTACCAAGTGCATATGTGCTTTCACTCCCAACAACCAGCACCTGTATTTCCGTGTTTTTTGAGGGCTGTCCTGCAGCTGCCAAACCTGCTCTGCTTGGGTGCACAGAGAGCCAGACATGCCTGGGAATTTACTCTCTCCTTGCACTTGCCCTGCCAGGAAATGTTTAACCAATAACTGACAAGTATGGGGAGTAAAAACGTTCCAGCTCCCTTGTACCATGATGGACACAACTCTCAAGTGTGATCAACATTGTCTCTAAAACTCCTCTGTGGGATTTAGTTACCCTCTGTGGGGCTTTGCTTTGATATTGGATGCTTACTTAGGCCCCTCCCCATTCCAGCCTTCTTTCCCAATACCCCTAACAGTTTTCCCAGAAATAGTTTCTAGCAAATTACTTTTACATGAGTCTTTGTCTCAGGGGCTGCTTCTGGTACACCCAAGCCTAGTATAAGAGAGTGGGCTATTGGATAACCATCATACTTTTCAGGATAATCCCAGAACTGAGGGTTTTGGGTTAGAGAGACCTAGGGAGAAAGCATGTGAATAATTCACTACCTGCAAATCAATGATTCTGGAGGCAGCAAACAAATTTGCTAGCTTACTTCCACAATATGTACAACTTTAAACAGGCTCACTCCCCCAAGATTTCTCAGCATGTAATAGGTAATTGTGAAAATAAATTCCAAACCCATAATGATTTGGTTTATGAAATATAGCCTGATATAATTTTATCACACAAATCCCTTGTATAAATGAGAGAATTTAAAATTGAGGCATCTATGAATGTAGAATTTTATGTTTAAACTATAAAAAATACATTAGAATTACTTTATAGTTCCCCAGTAGGACTTAGAGTAGCAGAATTATCTTTCCACGTTATACAAACTATGTCCCTAAAATGATAAGATCAACTCCCCAACCACATGCTGAAATCTGTTTTCCTATTTGAAATCTATCTTATTACTTGATACTAATACCTCATATGAGGAATCTCTGTGTATATTATACCATTCAGTGGAAATAATTATATTTTAAATATAATAAAAATCACTCTTAAAATTATTTTTAGCTAGAGTGTATTAATAGATAAGGATGGATGGATAATTGGATAGGTAGGTAGGTAGGTAGATAGACACATAGATAGATACATAGATACATAGATAGAGACCATTTCTCACTGGAATAAAGGGCTCCTGAACAGGAAACCTCTAAGGAGGTTATCTAAATCGTAAATCACGCATGTTGACTATACCAATAGGAAAAACTGGTGAATGAAGTAATAGGTAATAAAATTATCTCTATAAATCCATTTGTCTACTATATGCAATGCACTATAATATATATATATTAATTTCAGTATCATAGAAGCTCCTTATGAATTAAATCTAATTATCCCCATTTTTACATATGAGTAAAATAAGCTTTAACAACATTTAAAGTATTTTTCCAAGTATGTACAGCAAACCAATAACAGGGCTTAGATTTAAACAAAGGTCTATATGAACCTTAAGTGTGTGGTACTAAACCATTGTGTCTGCACCATTTTATGAGACAAGAAATTCATCTGTTTTTGGAAAATGACCCTGAGTCGTTCTACTGATGTTATGTTAGGCAAAGCACAGTGCACTTCCACTGCATTCTGTAGGTATGGTCGGTAATAACATGAATTTGAGCAGATGAAGGAAGAAACTGGACTAGCAATGATGGATCCAAGAGTCAGTCCATGGGTTCTCCTGCCAAAGTATCTCCTGTCCTATAGCCAGGAGGTTGGTCACTTTTCTATTAGTTCCCATGTATTTCAGGACAGAAAAATCAGAAACTAAACCATAAACAGAGGTTCTTCCATAATCCAGTTTGTAAATTGCAACCATCATCTGCATTTCACAGAACCAGAGTACACAATTCTTAGCTCTATGGTAGGTAGATTTGACTAAATTTATGCTTTTTTTTTTTTTTTTGGTTAAAGGACATCATAGTGGCATTATTTCCAGTGCTCCATTACAAACAGAATAAGTGAGGTATTTCTTACACATTAGCAAAGGGGAATATGTGGTTAGTTATATAATTAAAAGATGTATTGATGTGAGAAAGAAGAGAGTTTATGCTGCCTTCTCTATATTTTCATACTGCAGTAGCAAATTTGGAAATCTAACATCATTTAAAGTTCAAACATTCTTGGCCATATTTGCCACTGAGACTTTTTTCACTGGCCAGATTTTATCCTCTGGCCTCAGAATCCAGCTCTCATCCAAGTTCCTTCCCTCTCCTTTATCTTTCTAGCTCCTCATTCTTTCCCCTTGGCCACTCTATGTTCTCTATGGCTGACTAATCAGAGCCAACATGTCTCCTCCTCCTCTTGGTTAATAGTTTCACTGAGTTGTAATTTACATAATATAATACCCACTGTAAATATACAACTCAGTGATTTTTAGTAAATTTTTGGACTTTTGCAACCATCACCCTAATCCAATTTAAATCTTTTCATCACCCTGGAAAGATCCTTCATGCCTGCTTGCAGTTAATCCCCATTCTAACCTCCAGTCCCAGACAACTACTAATGTGCTTTCTGCTTATATAACTTTGCATTTTCTAAACATTCCTTAAAATGGATTTATGTGACATACAGTATCTTGAATCTGGCTTCTTTCACTAATCATGTTTTTAAGGTTCTTACACTTTGTAGCATGCTTCACCAGTGTGTTCCTTTTGACTGGCAGTATTCCATTATATGAAATATCACATTTTGTTTATTCATTCACCAATTTATGGACATTTGGATGTTTACAGTTTGGAGCCATTTTGAATAATGTTGCATGACCATTTATGTGCAAGATTTTCTGAGAACAATGTGTTTTCATTTCTCTTTTATGGACACCTAGGACCAGAATTATTGGGTTGTATGGAAAATGTATGATAAACTTTTAAATAAGTACCAATATGTTTTCAAAATGGCTGTACCATTTCATATTCTCAACAGCAACGTATTAGGGCTCTAGGGTCTCCACATTCTTGCCAAAACTTTGAGTTTTCTTAATGGCGTGGTTTGAAGCACAGAGGTCCAATAAATCAATCTCTTTTTGTGTCTGTGGATCTTGCTTTTGGTGTCATATCTAAGAACTCTTTGCCTAACTCGAGTTCATAAAGATATTTTTCCTATGTTGTTCTCTAGAAGTTTTATAGTTTGGGCTCTTATATTTAGATCAATTATCCATTTTGAGATAATTTTCATACATGTTATAAAGTAAGGATCTAAATTTATATTTTGCATCTGTGGATAACCAATTGTATTATAATTGCCTTATAATGTGGGTATCCAATTGTCATAGGAAGACTGTCAAAAAGACCATCTTTTCTGAACTATATTACCTTGACCTTTTTGTCAATAATAGATTGGCCACGGATCTGGCCCTGAATCTATTGTATATGCCTATCCTAATGCCAGTACCACATTGCCTCGATTGCTCTGGCTTATTAAGTTTGAAACAGGGACTTTGTTCTTCATTTTAAAGATTATTTTACTTACTCAGGATATTTGCATTTCCATATAAATTTTAGGACCAGCTTGTCAATTTCTACCCCCCAAAAATCCTGCTGGGGTTTAGATAATGTTGAACCTATAGATAAAACTATAAAACTGGGGAGAATCACCATTGTAATACTATTGTGTTTTCCAATCCATGACTAGAGCAAACATTTTAGTAAGGAAGAACTAGTGCATTCACTACAACAAGCAAAAATGGATAGACTATGGCATTAGATGCATAGTCTATCCATTCTACCAATATGAAATCCAATTACAGTGAGCAGCTTGATAGAAGAAGACTGAGAAGGTTTTGTTCTGATTGTTTCAATTTTTCTCAGCTAGATTAGTAATAAGGCTATCACCTGAGAGATAGAACAAGGGGTTATATTTAATGAGATAAGTTGTGAAAACATCTTTATGGGGTGGGAAGATGAATTTACTAAGGAATTAGGAGAGAACTATGAGACTATTGAGAGTACTCCATTACTGCTTTGGGGAAGCCTGTGGTAGTTGACATAAGAATTGGTTCATGCTAGCTTGCTGGGTATATAGTCCCTGTCACCCCTATCATCCCAGGCAATAGCCAGCACAGATAAACAGCCAGCAGCCACCACCATACATGTGAGTAAGTCCAGGCAACTTCAGTCTCATGAATGAACCCTGATGAGACCAGCAGAAGGCAGCCTAAATTACTGACCCACAAAATTGTGAGCTGAAAGGTCTTCCTTTAAAGTTTTGAGATTTGTTTCTCAGGCTGATTATTCATAAATAAGACACAGTACGTACTTAGTAGGAGTCAAATATTATCTTGACAACTTTACATTTAGTAGCTATTTCAGGATGACCACCTTATCCCAGTGTACTCAGGACCTGTCTGGTTTTAGCACTGGAAGGTGCACATCCCAGGAAAACTCTTCAATCCTGGGCAAACCAGGATAGTTGGTCACTGTATATTTAGCTCTCATTCTGTTTCCTTATGATTTCTATCTTGTCTGTTGTGTGTGAGGTATGAGAAACCTATGTATAGATTTTATATAGGAGGAAGCATTTGATATACCCCTTCTATCATCATCCGGGTGATCTTGGGCAATTTAGTTGCTTAGAGTCTTAGTTTCCTTGGCTGAATAATAGAGATACCAGTATTATGTACTCATAGGGTTAACAGGGAACTTATATGAGTTAGAAGTGCTTAGAAGAATTCTTGGTTGTTTATCAGTTGACTTTAATCAAAATTATTATTAAGTTGTGGTCAAAAGTCTCTGTATTGATAAAGAATGGGGAAATTTGAAGGTGGTATTGCTTTCAATACTATGGGTACTACTTTCAACAACAAACATATAAATGATCATTTGTTGACTGACATTTTAGCTTTAGTTGAAATTTATTTTTTCAGATCTTGGGTACTATTAAATTTAGGAGGAGGAGAGAATACTCTGATTCAATGATTGATAAACCTGTCTTGGAGAATGCAGATAGCACTGCTTTTTCATGTGTGCCTGAGAAGTGGAAGTTATGAATTTATAAAAATAAGATATAGTCATAATTATAGTAACTCATCTACTATGGATTACATATTAAAATTTTCAACAAAGTAATATAATTCTTTTTGGTAGGAGTTATCAGCACTTGAATATCTTGAACACATCTTTCAAAGAAAACAATAAAACAGATTTCAGCCAAAAAAAATCATGAAATCCCAATTATTTTATAAAAGAATAGTGAATATAAACTTTATCATGTTACTGATATCCTTGAAATAGAATCATAATTAAAATCTGCCTTGTGGAAGAAATATTTCGCTACATTCATAATATTAGCTTAGTGATTATGTGTGTTTGACTTGCTCAAAGAACATGACCTGAAAGCCACAAAATAAAATGGGACTAATTTTGCTAGTTAAGTGGGTTCCAGGGGGAAAAGGAGAAAAAATGGTATTACAGAAAAATAAAAGTGATATAACAAATTTTAGGAAGCAAATTCAGGTTAGCAATTTTTAGAGGAAGAAGCATGATAGAATTATATAACAATCATTATATCTATTTTCCATTCCATAGAATTGGAGATCCCTAAAACAATATAGTGGTTTAATTGTTCTGATCTTTACCTAGTTTTCCTGGAACCAGTAGTTTCTGGGAAATAACAGAAGCATCAATAATTTGTTATCCACATTGAGGAAAGAATGCCTTTTCTACTCATGATGGGGATAAAAATATAAAGTTTATATTTGATAGGTCTATATAGGCCTTGTTTAGACCCATTAGTCAAAGAATAAGAATTTGAATTTGTATGTGCATGTGAGTGTGTTTATGTGTGTGTGGCAGGGGAAGAGGAGGGTTGCTGCTGAATTCATGATTGTTTCTGGTAACATTGAGCAGTTTGCCTCACATCTCTGGACGGCCTCAATGTGATACAAACATTTTTCACCTTGCTTAGCTTCAGTAGATTACCCACAATGATCAGCTCTCTCTCTCCAAATAAGTTTGGTATTATGGCATGCCAAGGTACACTCTCCTCTAAGCTTTTCTGATTTTGATTTCCCTTCTGCATATTTTACCTTGTGTTTCTCGAGTCCCTTTGGAATATTAGTTTTTGCTTTGTCTCTTCTTTTCTTTTCAATACATTGACAGGGTATGATGGGTTGTAAATGAAAAAATCTTTGTAAGTACACATAACAGAACTTGCTCCTTAAATCTCTTAATGAATAAGATATTTAGCCTATTGTTTTAAAGATTCTCAAACATACATTATTTTGATCTGTTTGACGACAAATAATATTTCTATAAATAAAACAACAAAATTATGAAAGAAAGTCATTTTGAAAAACTAACAAAATTATATACACAATAAAGTATAAAAATAATTTCATTTCCATCTCATCCTCTTTCTTCTATGCATTTTCATTTCTGCGCATTTTGCCACACAATTAGAATCCTACTACATGTATTGATTAATGACACATTTTCGCACCATTTATATAAGTATTTTTCTAATATACAAAATATTTTTCTGATATTATTATTATAATGCTTCATAGTGATAATAATAGCTACAATATACAGAGTGCCAGTTTCTAATCTAAGTGCACTATAGGCACCTTTCAATGACCTGCATAGCAATGATTTGGGGTGGGTATATCATCTTCATTTTAGTGATAAGAAAACTTAAAGGAGTAAGTAAGTTGCTCCTGGCCTGACCAATAATATATAATAGAGCACTGATTCAAATACTAGTATTATAGTTTACAAAACATGCAATTATTCATACTTTATTTTGCTGCTTTCTGATAATATTCAGTTCAATGGATGAAGAATAATTTATTCCACCAGTCCTCTCTTATTGGATAATTAGTGGTATTTCAAAATATTCAGTGTTACAATTTGCCTTTCACTGAGCATTCTTTTGAAAGCACTCATAGTCACAATTCTGTTTTTTCCTTTAAGAGAAACTCCTAGAAATGTAATTATTAGGTTAAGGCTCTGAGGAGTGTTAAAACTTGGGATATACAGTATTGTCAAACTGCACTAAAGAAAGTGGTTTTTATTTTCAATTAAATAGTATTCCTTTGGCAATGTTTTATTGAAAGATTTCTTTGCAAATGTTCTTTTAATCTTTGTTAAGGTGATATATGTTTATAAACATGATCATTCATGATTGCATCATCACAATTCTGGCATGATATAATTAGGTATAGATCTAGGTATAGATATATATTACCCAGTATTTGTAAAAAATGGTCTTCCGTTATTTACATTATAGCATATTTCTTTCAGCACTATTAAAATTTGTTGACTATAGTTCTTCTTTTCAATATCTCATCCATATGCTTTGCCTTTTAAAAAATAATGCACCTACCTTTTCATAACAAATTTTAAAAATAAAGTCTTTTATTGAGTTATAATTAATTGATGTTTAGGGGCAGTCATTCATTTTACAGTATTATGAAATTAACACAGCAAATAACCTCCCAGAATAAAGCAAACATGTCCATTGTGGGCGGTTGTGTACATGTAAATAACTTCTGGTCATCTGGATATAATGAAAATATTATGTGGTAGGCTCTGAGAGTTTTTCTTTGGTGACTCATTTCTGTGGTGTGGCTTTCAGATCCATTCTCAAAACTACCATTGAATTGTCAACTTTTACTCAAAATTTCAGTTGTCTACAACATTTTCTTCTCATGGATTTGTGAATTGGCTCTGACAGCTCTATTTGAGGCTGTAGATTAGGCTCAATTATGCTTCATAGATCTATTATTCTGAGATCCAGGCTGAAGTAGCAGCAATCCCCTAGGGCATGCTTTTCTCAGGATGGACAGCAGAAGCCCGAGAGAGTGAGAGAAATGCAAGAGTCTTCTTAAAGCCTCTGCTTAGAAATGGCATAGTGTTACGTTCACTTGATCAAAGTGAATGGGGTGGGGACATATACTCTCCTTGTTTTTCTGGGTGACACTTCAATGTCACATGACAGAGAGCTTGGATATACAACCCTATAACATGGAGGAAGAAAAGAATTGGCAGCAATAATTCAGTCCACCACACTCAGATCCTATTCTGTTTCTAAAACCTCCCAAGGACACTACGAGCCATTGAATTTCCTATAGAAAAATTACGTTCTCACTTTATCTTGAGTGGCTTCTACCCTCTGCAGATAAATCCTGACTGACAGTTTTCAGATTTCATTTTTTAACTCATCTACAATTTATTGGGTGCAACATTTCTATCACTAAACATATTCTACAGCTATATGTGAAGCAAAATGCTCTTTTTCTGTGTGTCTACAGGCTTTAATTGGGATAGCCACCATACCTGAGGTGGAATGTGTGATGTCTTAAATCAAACAAGAATGGATAGATACTATAAAATACAGTGGAGTTGCAGGCCATATTATGGATCCCATAGTAATTAGAACTTATGTATGCCCAGGAAAGAATGAATCCAATAAAGTGATGAACACTAAAGAAGCCAGAATGCTGTTCAAAATATGAACAACTAGTTAAGCACAGTGAACATGGTGAATGGGAATATCTTTAGAATCAGTAGTAGACCTGGGCTAGTCAGTAACAATGGATATACTTACTGATAAATGTTGACCTTCTAAGAGCAAGCAGAAAAGCTGCTAAAGAATATTTATAAACAATATGCATGTTTATATTTATATACAGGGGTGGGCAAAAGTAGGTTGGTAATAATAAATACAATGATTAATAAATGATAATACAAGAATAGACTCTGGGCTTTGCATACTCACAACTGTAAACTTCCTTTTTGCCTATCCTTTCTTCTGTGTTGAAAAGAATTGAGTTTGTTTTCCAGAATTATTGTTTATGATTACTTTTGCAAAAATCCTTGGACAGGTGGGAGATATTTGAAAAGAGGCAGGAAAAGGGGAGTGAAAGGAAGAACAAATTGAAATCACAGGGTAGAAGTAAATTCAATTCAATTCAGATTGTCGTGTATTGGGGAAATAAAATTCAAGAGTTATTTTTTTTCCACATTCAATTTAAGGAAAGTGATTTTCTTCTCCAAAATTTTGATTTCTTTTTGTAACAACTTTACCTATTTTCTAAGTAGTATTAAATTTTCCCCTTATCCTCACTGTTTACCCACTTCAAAGGAATTCAATGATTTCCAATCAAAATCGTATAAGACTACTAGGCATAACTTGAAACACAATATGAAATAACTTTAGAAATGAACCTCTGGCATATACTTCAGGTCTAAAACACATACCATATTTTTAGAATTGTATAGAGAAGATATAATAAGATTTTATTTAGTTATACAAAAAAAATAGATGTCAGTATCAGGTACATTTTATTAGTACCTGATTCCACTACAGCAATTATCTACAGGAAAGTCGGCTTTGTTCTTTATGGTGATCATTATTTCCATAAACAATTCAAATGTATTAGATTATATGACTTCGTTTAAGAAAAACAAATTCTGTATGTGCCCAATTGTGAGATATCAATATATCTTTGAAAACTGCAAAAAATGTATTGCGTTTTGATATTTGCAGACTGAACTACTTAGACAACAGAGTTCACCAATCACCAGGAAAGCTAGAGGTTATAAGTAGGGTGAAATTTGTGGAGGATAAAAGAGACATATAGTGTCTCAGAAGTACTGAACACTATGAGGATCAAAGGACAAATAAAAAATGTTACTAGAGTCATGAAGAAACAGTCTAGGGTCATTAAATCCAGGTTCTAAGAGATAGAGTAGCAGGACCTAGAGGCATTAGGCTAAGAAGATAAGGACCATGAGCTGGAACTTAGGCATATTGTCTTGTATCAAAGGTAAAAATAGAAACTATTGATAAATGGTCAGAATCTAGAAACTAGATCTAGTAGCAATCTTTACACACAGACTGTGATAAACACACTTGACTCTGTAAATCTTAAAGAAAAATTTTTAATTTTTATAAAATTCAAGGGGAAGGTAGTCTCATTATATTAGAATTCCTTCCCAGACCCATAACTGGTCACTAAGAATAAGTTAAAACAGGTAGACAGGCTAGAGTTACAAACAAATGTAAAAGTGAGTGGTCAGCCAGGTCTGTACCCTATTCTCATCTTCTCTAGTTTGTATTTGTAACTGCTATGTCTATGCTCCTTGATTGTTAACTCAAATAGCAGTGTATACAGTGGACTACAGTCCCGCATAAAAAGAAGGAATTCGTGCCAATTGCTACAACAGGGATGGCCTTGAGTACATTATGTTAAGTGAAATAACTCATATCAAGAAAGACAAATACTATGATCTCACTTATATGTGGAATAAAAAAAAAAGCGCACACCAAGGTCATAGATACAGAGAACAGTTTGGTCGTTGCCAGAGGGAAAGGGAATTGGGGGAGGGAGAAGGGTATCAAAAGATGCACACTTCCAGTTATAAAATAAATAAGTCATGGGGGTGCAATGTACAACACGGTAACTGTAGTTACTAATGCTGTATTGCATATTTGGAAGTTGCTAAAGTCTTCATCACAAAAGAAAAAGAAAGAATTTGTAACTATGTATAGTGATGGGTAGTAACTAGAATTATTGTGGTGATTATGTCTCAATTTATACAAATATCAAATTATTGTGTTGTGCACTTAAAACTAATATAATGTTATATTTAAATTATACCTCCATAAAGAGAAACATTTCCTCCTTCTTCTTGCTTAAACTGAAACTAAGAATTCTTCCCTCAAATTACTGATACCCTCATAAGTGGTGGCTATTTTCTTCCAATACTCCCCTTATCTTTTGCCTACAAGTGGAGTTTCTTTTCATTGCTGCTTCCTGACCATTCTCCTTTTCTCTTCCTTAAAGTACCCCAATATTTGAATCTCATGAGGATATAATACCCGTTACTCCTTATTGTACCATCCACAGCTCCTTTGGCTCCTGCCTGTTATTTTACTATGTTAACTCCTGGTTCATTGACATTTTTGGTTATACTACTTTTGTTATATGAGGAAAGATCAAAAATTCCAGAATTTATTTATAAAAAATTGTGTATTTATTCTTACATGTTAAAACTTCAGTCTCCTTGAAAGTACTCTCCATTTGATGCAATACACCTATCGAGATATTTTTTCCACTGCTCAAAACAGTTTTTGAATTGTTAATTTTGACACCTTTTAGTGCTTCTGCCATTTTTTGTTACACCTCCTCCACATCCCACATTGGCACAATGTTTCTCTTTAAGGACTTTTTTCACCTGGGGAAGCAAAAAAGAGACCCTCAGGGTGAGATTGGGTGAATAGGGAGGGTTGGGCATGGGGGTCATGCCATTTTGAATCAAAAACTGCTGAACACTCAGCACAGTGTGGGAAGGTGTGCTCATAAGTCTCCCATCATCAAATGGGCATACATGTGGAAAGAGTCTTCAAAAAGAATTCACTGAAGCCAAATGCAGCCTCTCACAACAAGGCCAGCTGGTACACTGATACAGATGGGATCCTGGAACACTCACCTATTGGGGAAAGCTTGTACTACAATTATCTTTTCAAGAATTAAGAAGATAATTCTGGTTTTTTTGGGTTCCCCCTTGTGAATATAACTGATACCTTATTCCAGTATCCATTTTGATGACTGTTCACATATTCATTTCTTAGCCCCTTCCCTTTCTTTTATCCAGTGATTTTGCCTTCCATCATACCTTAACCATAAACTAATGACCATAGAATTTGTTACTACCTGTAAATATAACCTCCTCAGTAAGACAGTTCAAGCCTCCCACTTTCTATTTATCACCCACTGTCTTTCAATTTACTCCACCAACTCAACCACCACTGTACCTTCAGTTCATTAATTCTATGTAATTTCTTTTCTGTTCCTCAGGCCCACCTTGTTCTCACTTCCTTTTGAATTTCAACTTACATTCCATGCTCAGTTATTATTAGTCCTTCCTTACATAAATCCTCAAATCTCTTGCCCTTCTCTCAGAAAGTCATACTTTCTTGGACACACTATAGATGTTTAAATCCACTCTTCTGCCTAGTCCTTCATGGCAACCAAATAGTTAAATATAGCTGGAGCAAACCACATACCATGGCACTTAGGCCCACTTACATTCATTGTCACTCACTACATGATCCTCGTGCTGTCCAGCAATCACACTATATTCCTTAGAAGACTAAGGAAATATAGTCTTATAATTTAGTATATAGACTAAATTATAGTCTAGATTATAATTCTTTCTTTCTCTTCACATTTCCAGTACCTCCTTTTCCATTATCACCCTCAGCTGATGACACTCTATTCCATTTCACTGAAAAAAATAAATAAAAAGCAATCAGAAGAAAACAAGTCGCTACTATGATGTCTACCCACTTACTTTTATGCTCTAGAATCTCCAACTGATCTATTTTCTATTCTCATGCTAATATTATGCATTTATTTTTCTAGATATTTTATCAGACTCAATTATCACAGTTCCTTAGAGTGAGATGAGAAGATGAAATATACAAAACAGATTCTTTCCAGAAGTTTTGTAATTAATGTGTCAATAGTTCAAGTATTACAAAGAAAGGTCAATTGGTGGCTCTTAGCTTATCAAGTGTTTATGTATATACTTCTGAAGAGACTATCCATTAAAAATGCAAGATTTACTCCTCTGAGCTGTTCAGTTTTCTCAGTGAATGCTCAGAATGACAAGTTTAAAGCAACGGTAACTTCATTAGCTCCTCACCTGATTTCCAATTGTTATCAAGTTTCAAAGCCAAAAGAAAATCAATTGCTTCCTTTTCCTATCCCACAGGGAAAGACAGTTTGAGAAACAATCACCAGTATCCAATAGCAATTAGCATTTTATGGCAACATACTATTTCCAAACTGACTTTAGTTTAAGTTACCTGGAAAATTAAAGTAAGGTCGATTTGGGAGAGAATACCTGATCAGTCTAGTAGGCTTTGTTTCATTTTGAGCAGAATAGAAATTACTGTATGCATAAGTAAACAAGTGACTTAAATATTAAGTAGGGCATTATTTTAATAGTATGAACCACTATCTTATCATTAAAATATATGATCATAGTTAATATATATTCATATACATTAATTTATAAGGATAGAAAATCTCATCAAATCAGTTAGTGCTATCTATTTCTTCAATTATATGTTCCTTTGGCTTGAAAACAGAAGGCTTATCTTAAACGAGATTGCTCAATTTCTTTACAAATTAATCATTCCTTTTTGTTATAACTTATATCTTTGTAACATTTACAAAGTTTTACATTTTTTCTAAGAATACTGTACATATAAAATATTTCTAAAATACACTATCAATAACTTATATTGGCACAGAACTTGAACATTTACAATGTGCTTTTAAATATATCACCTTTACTTTATGCACAAGAAGAAAGCTGTTAATCACAGTTGCTAATACTGTTAGAAAGAACCCAGGTTTGGGAGAGAGTTGGGGAGAATTCACTCTACTGGTTGCATTCCATGGTTATATTCTATTATCTGATTTTTGTCTTTTCATACATGCCCCACATTCTACCTGCTTCTCTTTTTCATTTATCCACTCTAGGGGAGAGCCACTGGGAAGCATCAAGTAAAAGTAACTGCATGACATAATCTATTTAGAAAGAGAGAGCTGCTAGATCTGATGGTTTCCATTGATATTACCCCTCTGCATTTGCTGCCACCATCGGGTAACGTGGAATGCATCCCTCCTAATCTTCTAGCTCCTCTTTAGATGGGTCTTAAAACATCTATTTTGGCTTCAGCTGAGACCTCATCACAAAGAATAGGGATCCAAATACAAGTAAAATGAAGAGTGTTGTGTCAATCTAATGGAAAAGGAAAGACCTAAACTATTTTTATTATATCAGTACTAAGCATAAAGTTAATATCACATTTATTCTTTTAGTAGTTGTGACATTCAAATATTAGGTATAAAGGCTTATTATTAGTTGGATATGTTTTGTAGGCTTCTTTTTTAGCTGTCTCTCCATAATTTTCCTCATAGTTCTTAAATTCTCTCTTACTTGCCTGTTGGAATAGAATGTATTTTCCTATTCAAATGAATAGTTGATAGTTATCTATTATCTTCAAGGTAATGTAAAGGGAATGTGACCCAAAATTAGGTCATGTTCAAAGATCAAATGTTAGTAACGTGGGCATTCAAGAAATAGTAGGTGCTTTGTCAGGCAATTTGAGGGAGAAAAGAGAAAAAATGCATACCTTAGCACTCTAATTCTATAATCCCTATAAAGTGTGAGAAAGGTAAAAAAATTTGTGCACATCACTTCAAATACATTAAGATGGCTATTATAAAAATAACAAAAATAAACAAGTGTTGTTGGGGATGTGGAGAGATTGGAACCCTGATGTGCTGCTGATGGGAATGTAAAATGGTGCAGCCACTAGAGAAAGCTGTATGGTAGTTACTCAAAAAAGTTAAACATAGAATTACCATATAACCCAGCAATTGCATGTCTAGGTATATACCCAAAAGAAGTGAAAGCAGGAACTCAAACAGATATTTGTACACGATGCTCATAGCAACATTATACACAACAGCCAAAAAGTGGAAACAACCAGTGTCTATCAACAGACCAATGGATAAACAAAATGGACAAAGATGAATGGAGTGGTGTGTGCATGTGTATTAATGTATATGTGCATGTAAATATATATACATCATATACACATACATATGTACATTTATATATTTATATGTGTGTATATATACAATGTAATATTATTCAGCATTAGAAAAGAATAACATTCTGATACAGTGTAATATAGATGAAAGTTAAAATCATTATGCTAAGTGAAATAAGCTACTGACAAAAAGATAATTGTAGTATATAATTCCAGTTGTATGAGGTGTCTAGGATGGGCAAATCCATACAGGCAGAAATTAAAGGATGGTTGCCAGCACTAGCAGGACAAGGGAATGGCAATTATTGTTTAGTGGGCATGGAGTTGCTGTTTGGGATAGTGAAAAAGTACTGGAAATGGGGAGTGGTGATGGTTGCACAACACTGTGAATGACCTTAATGCCACTGAATTGCACAATTAAAAATGGTCAAAATCTTAAGTTTTATATATATTTCACCGTGATAAAAAAATCAAGTGTGTGGGGGGAAAACCTATGTGCACACAGACGAGTGTGCATCCTTATTTGACATTAAAAAAAAAACAAGGCAATCATTTTCAGGGAATATTTTGCAGATTGGCATATTCTCCCATTCCTAGAACTTCTGTTAGGCACAGAGAACAAGCCCAGAGAGTTATAATAACACATTAAGATTAAAAGCAGTTTCCTCTCACCACTTGCCAGTCCCAGTAAAAATAATGTTGAGCCCTGTTTAGGTGATTGCAGCGCCATCCAGTATACTAAAAGGTTGAGGGTTTGATCCCTGGACAGGGAATATACCTGGGTTGTGGGTTCAATCCCCAGTCAGGGCACATGCAGAAAGAAACCAATGGATGTTTCTCTCTCACATTGATGTTTCACTGTCTCTTTCTCTCTCTCCCTTCCTGTCACCCTAAAGTCAATAAAAACATATCCTTGGGTGAAGATTTTTAAAAATCATGTTGAAAATGGCCAAGGAGGAACTCTGTGATTAAAACCTGGCACCTCTCTTGTTGCACCCTAGAACCCAGGGTGCCTCCACCCTAAGTCATAAACCACAGACTCCAGAAATCAGGTATGTTAAACATGGGGACAATTTCATAAACAGGATATTAGGATATCTTATTGGCAGTTAGCTTCCATTCTGCATAGAAGCTAGTTCTCAGATTAAGTAAATCTCAAAGAAAAAGCTTTCAAAATGATTTTTGAAGCTGGTCCTGACCTTTTTTCTCCCACTAATTCATTTTCCCTTCCACCACAGTATTCCCAGTTGCAGGAGGTGTGGTTCATTTTATAAAGCATTTTGTCTGAAAAGGCAGGAAAAAATGATCTCATCATTGCAACCATTTATCTTTTGCCCAGAGAGGTTTGTGATATTAACTATTCCAGAGCATTTGTCTCACTCTTTACAATTCTTTATAGGTTATAATGTTACTAACGGGTGTCCCAGACAGAGCTTTGATAACCAAAAATAGATTCCACAGACCCTCCGATTTTTATTGTATTTACAAGTAGGGGTGTCGAAAGGTCTTAGATCTCCTCAGATCTTAATACAAGGAGGTTAACTCAATTAGCTGGGAATAATAGGAAAAAATGACAAGTATGCAGATGCTTGAATATTCAAAACCTACTTGACTCAAATATTAACCTTTAAAGGGAGAGAGAAAATATTCTAAAGGGAGAGAAGTGCCAACTGCATGATTATTAATATATAATTCAATGGAGCATAGAACTAATTGGGGAAAAAAATAGTTGAGGATATAAATGTCTTAGTGGACATGATGGAAATGCCAAGGAAACAGAAAAGAACTTACCAGATGCTCATCTACCCTCTATCCCAAGTATCAGCCCCTAGCCTGGTGTCGTATAATACAAAGAAGATTAAAAAGCTTATTTTAAATAAAAACCTTAAATCTCCTGATATTAATGTTTCTATCTTTGATTTTCCCTCCTTAAATTAGCATTATAACTTTTAAATGTAACATATACATGCATATAGATTATTATTTATAATCCATCTGCTACATTAAGATAAAAAATAAACTATCTAATAAAAATGTGAACCCAAGACAATGGCCATGGAAGTTTGAATCTGCTAAGGACTATGTAACAACTCACCCACCAGATCAACCAGCCCTGAAGATGGATAGTGCTGTAGCATGGGGCTCATACCTGGGGTGCTGGCAGTCAGTGATATGGGCTGAACAGGACAAGTAGGAGGGCCCTTGGGTGAGCCTTCGAGCCTAGGCTAGTGGAGTCACCGCAGGTGCAGATCTTGGTGGTAATAGCAACAATAGCAGAAACAACAACACATAAACCAAAGGGAGAAAGGACATTTTTAAAAACACTAAAGTTAACAAAATGAAATTTTCATTTAAAAAGATGATGTCACAAATGTAATTACTGTTTTAATGCCCTTGTCATCTTGTTCAGTAGCTGCTATTGTATATATTCTATTAGGAGCTTTGAAATTATCCCTTGTTTTTCTTCATATTTAATGTTATTCTTTGGCTTTGGAATGCTTTCCCTTCATGAAGCTGTGTGAGTTTTGCTTTTTATTTTAGGATGAGAGTGTGTATGTGTGTACTATTCATCCTTCCTTATTGGAAAATCCCAACAGAAGTTAAATTATACATTAGTGTCTAAGAGATTGTTACAAATGAAGATCCTGTCTTAAAAGGAACTGTGATATTCATCTAATGTACAGTCTTAATAACTACTAACTTGCTTCCTTAAAAGATAAAACTTCTTCCGTGATTGTGTTGTTTACTGAAATAGTAAAAAAAACCTTTTATTTGTCAAATCTACGTTAGCTCAATATGTTGAAGGAAACTAACATTTGCAAATTTCAGTATGCCAAATTTAAGTTATTTTATACATACATGTGATGCTTATTTTCATTAAAATTGAGGAGCTAAATTTGTTTTTCTCAACAAATGAAATAACTTTAAAGAACTATGAAATTGCTTTAATTAATAAAGATCAAAAGTTCTTAATCATTCATGATTTTTAACATAGATAATTTGGCTTTACTACAACTGTATGGACTGTGGATATACAAGTACACATGATTCTATGCTATGTCACATGGTATGGTGCTTTCTGTATATATGTTTTTGGTGATTTTATAAAATAGAAATGAGATTTTAGAAGAAAGTTTGAAATAACAGCTCATCTATTTCATGGGATTTCAAAGATATCTTGGAAATTTTTGTGGTTTTTCTTATACCCACGAATGAATGTCTTTAACAGTATTAATGACAGTCGTAAACTTGCAATGCAATGGAAGCTAATGGAGTTTGATATACCTTCCTGAAAGAAAATGTAGTATACTTCCTGAACATGTAGTATACTGCACATGTACTGGCATTTGTGTACACACTAGAGGGAACTTCATGTGCACAAGGCTGATACTTGAGTCATAGGGTTAATGACTCTTAGGTTTTCTCATACCTAAGAATGAGAAAGGAAGCATATCTAAAGAATGAGTAGGCTTATCAATGAGATTTTTGGAGATAAAACACAATGAAAAGAGAAAAAAGGCACAGGTAATAAGCTCAAGGCAAGAAGAGATATTACAAGGAGGGGTTAGTATGCCATTAGATGGTGTTCCTTCCCAACCTCTTGAACTTTTGGTTAAACCCTAGCATAAGTCCTAATAATCAGAGAAAAAAATGAAAAACTAAAATTGAATTAACAAAAGAAACAGATGTGTTGTTATAGCAGTTTTTGATTCTCCAGACTAAATGGAGTGAGGTCTTCTGAAGAATGACATTGGCATTTTAGTGGCTTTGGCAATGGCAGGAAATATGAGTCTCATCTCAGAGATAATCACTCTCAAAACCAGGCATTAACCAACATGATGGAAGCATCAGCAGGCACCAGTGGCTGAAACAATGCCTTTGGCAGGCATGAACAACAGCAGTAACTTCTGGGGGAAATGACAAAATCGTTGCAGCCTATTAGCATCAACAGGAAGAGGAAACCTCACTATAGGGAATTAAAGCATCATAGTCTGATAATTGCTGCTGCCACCTTAGGGCCAAAGAGATACAGGAGTCACTCTCTAATTACTCCTGGAACTATTTTGAGACATTTTATATCATATAATTTCTGCTTCTTCTCTGCTATTTGCTTCTACTATAGAAAGGGGGAAATAATCTTTAATAAATTTATCATTTATTCATAGATTATCTTTCCTCTTACAATCATCTATAATATTTTGCAACAAGCATATAATTTAGTGCATCCTGATTTGAAAAAAGAGAGAGGGTTTTCAATGGGGAGAAGAGTGAAAAGAGGGAGGACAGTGAGCTGAAGTAGACTGCAAATGTATGACTATACAGGGCTGAGAATAAGAGTTGTGGGTCCCCCGTAACGTAAAGCAGTAGAAGCTGAGACTCCATGGTAAACAAACATCCTCAAAGGAGGAGAAAATATCCCACATTCATTTTGGCCTCTGAATCCATACTTTGGTTATTGAGATTCCTATCTCTACCATCAACCATGTATAACCTCATAACCACATAGCACTGAAAACATGAGGAAACAAACAGAAACAGCACATAACAGATTTAGACCCCCAAGGACTTCAAATATTGGAAACATCAACTGCATTAGGGAAATTAAAATTAAAATATCCCATGATACTATTTTGTATTCACTAGAGATAAGTTGTCAACAATTCTTAGGTTAAAGTGGCCTTCTTCATACTATGTTCTCCCAAAAGTCTACCAGTCACCCAATGAATCCACACAGGAGATGAGTTTTCTAAGCAGACACTTAACTATCTTGTTTCCTGAATGAGCAGAGTGTACCTCCAACTCAGGCTACTGTGGGCAACTTTAAGGATAAAAGCCAAAAAGTAAAAAATGGAATTGCCTTATGACCCAGTGATTCTACTTCTAGGTATATATCTGAAAAAAACCCAAAACACTAATTTGAAGGAATATATGTGCCCCTGTGTTCATTGCAGCGTTATTTACGAGAGCCAAGCTATGGAAGCAACCCAAGTGCCCATCAGTAAATGAGAGGACAAAAAAGCTGTGGTACATATTCACAATGAAATATTCTCAGCCACAAAAAGCAAAAAAAGGTTACCATTTGTGACAGCATAGATGGACCTAGAGGGTATGACACTAAATGAAATAAGTCTGTCAGAGAAAGACAAATGCCATATGATTTAACTTATATGTGCAATCTAATGAACAAAATAAGCAAACAAAATAGAAACAGACTCATAGATACAAACAGCAGACTGGTGGTTGCCATAGGGGAGGGGAGTTGGGGTACTAGGTGAAGGTATTGAGAAGTACAAATTGGTAGTTACAGAACAGTCAAGGGGATGTAAACTGCAGTATAGGGAATATAGTCAATAATACTGTAATAACTCTATATTGTGCCAGGTGGGTACTGGAAATATTAGAGGGAATACTTTGTGAAGTATATGATTATCTAACCACTATGCTACACATCTGAAACCAGTAGAAACTGACATTGAAAGTAAACTGTAATTGAAAAATAAAAATAAGAAATGCAAAAAAGAAAAAAAAAACATAGAAGCCTTTGATGCATGAACTGTACCCAGTAGAGGACACATTTTAACAACATTAGGCACCTTCCCCACTTCAGGAGAAGTGAGTGGCTGAGAGAGAAAGAATGAGAAAATGTTTGTTCCAATGCCTTAAAGACTGTGGTCTTTAACTTTAATTAGCTGAGTTATCAAAGGGAGTAATTGTGTCTTCTCATATGTATGTCTCCCTTGTTTTAAAAACATTTCTCTCCTTTATGTTTCCCAGAAGGTATAAGCCTCTTATCACAATACCATCTACACTCCATTCTATGTTTTATTAGATACCAATAGGGGCTCTCTCAGAATTAAATCAGACATTATAGAGAAAGGAGCCCAAATGCTTTTAGCTATGTGAGTACCAGAGGAGCAAGCCAGTGAGCAATGAGAAATGTATGTGCATTTCAGTGTGTGATCAGTGAAGAAAAAGGGAAACTGCTTCTGCCACTCTCATTTGAATCAATGATTTGAACAAGATAACTCAAGGCAGCTAACTTTCTAGAAATGATTCTCCTAAGATGATATGCATGATAAAATGACCTATTTTTCAGTTGGTTGTTTTGATAGGGTAGCATCACAGATGATGTTACAACTTAATGCAGAAATAATCAGGAGGTCAGTAATTTTCAAAAGAAAATTATTCTTCTTTGATATTTTTCCTCTGCTCTGACATATCAGCACCCTTAATGCCCTGTTCTTAGGTACTTAATATGGAATTATTTGAAGCATTTAACTTCAACCTTCCCTCCTTCAGTCTTATAATTGAAGTTATTTCACTCTTAGAAAACCTATCTATTATACAAAGGGATTATATTTGAAATAAGGACTGTAATGTGAAGAGGGGGAAATGGATGGATCGAGTTAGGAAAGGATGACTAGTTGAGGTTTAAATTAAAAATGAAATATAAATGACATAAAAGTGATGCATTTTCTAGATCCTATACTTTATGTTCGAAGAGTGCTTTTAGTGTTCTGGCTACTCCTGTAATTGCTGAAAAGGATATGTCAATTTAGAGCTTTAAAGGTAGGCAGCCTTTTCAGATGTATTCTTCTCAAAGGAAGTAAATATTCATTTTCTATCTCTTAGATTGCTTTAGATGACTCTACTTCCAAGGCATTCATTTTGCAGTCCCAGATAATATGTTGTGTTAATCCAGACTACATTGCCATATTTATCTAGCCATTTTGCCAAACAAAATACCCATTTTAAGACAGTAAGCATTCCTTCATCATATCCAATATAATGTGACTCTACGTGGCAATTGCCTTATTTGGACCAAGAGAGAAACAGTTATTCAGTTACAAATATGTAGCAGATTGTATTTTGCTACACTACAGAATCTTGATCTAGAATCTTGATCCTCCCCACTAAGAGGTGGAGTCTATTTCCAATCCTCTCAAAACTGGGGCAATGGGCAGGGAGGGGATTTTTATCTGCCTCCATGAAAAAAATGAAGCCATTCTTTATGCCTTCTGAAGCTGGGTCCTAAAAGGAGACATGGCTTCTGTGAAGCTCTTTTTCTCTTGGGTCACAAGTCTTGGGAACCTTGAACTAAGGGACATATAAGAAGTCTAGCTACCTTGAAGCTACCATGCTGGGGAGACTTTGTGGAGAGGCCACATAGGAGCCACGTAAGGACAGAGACAGAAGCCAAAGGAGCCTCCTCTGTTCCAGCTCTCAGCTATTTGGATTTTCCAAGCCCAGGCACCAGATACGTAAGGCATATGCCTTCAGGTGATTCCAGCCTTGGAGCTGCCATGGCTGATCCTCCATGGAACAGGGACAAGTTGTCCCTACCAAGCCCTGCCAACACTGCAGATTTATGAGCAAACTAAATGTTGTTTGAAGCCACCACCTTTTAAAGTGGTTGATTACACACTAGCTGGTGACTGGGGAAAAAACTGTTGAACTTCAGATATATTCATTTATTGTTTGTATGTGAAAGAAGAAGCTAGAAGACCTGTTTGTAGAGCCAATGACCACTATAAGATATATAGATTCCGAAAGAAGGCCCCTTAGCACATCGTGTGGGAAACTTACCAGGAAGTAAAGAGAAAAAAACTAGAATATATCTTTTTACAAACCATTTTTCACTACTTTCCACACAGATTATGTCCCAAATATTTTTCATAGTATGTGAAAAACTTTATGCCATTCTATATATGTAAACCATGGCAAAATGGATGCCAACACATAATGGGAATTTTTTACCCTAAAAATGGAAATGCAGGCACTGTGTATTTAACTGTACTAAACATCAAATTAGGAATATTTCAGTAGGCAAGATGCCAGTCAGGTGGGTACTCAAAGCTCAGTTGATGCTCAGAAGTGTTAAGGACCCATCAAAGAGAGAAGTAAATCAAAGGAGATTCATAACAGTAAATCTTGCAAGACAAAGCTACTAGGACTTATAAAGGTTTGAGGACTGTTGACAGACGGTGGAACCAGCCAAAGAAATTGAGATGGAATAGCCAGATAGCTTCAAGGAAAAGCCCTATGGGGCAATGTCATAGAAGGCAGCAGGCGTGATCAACTTAATACTGTAATTAGTCCCCCTTATCTGCCAAGGATACATACCAAGACTCCTTGTGGCACAATACTGAACCCTAAATATACCGTTCTCCCCTATACATACATGCTTTTTCATTTAGAGGAAACACTTTATATTTTCTTTTTTTTCTTTTTTTTTTTAAATTTTTATTGTTATTCAATTACAGTTGTATGCCTTTTCTCCCCTTCCCTCCCCCTACCCCAGCTGAACCCACCTCCCTCCTCCACCCCCACCATCCCCCCCGATTTTGTCCATGTGTCCTTTATAATAGTTCCTGCAATCCCTTCTTCCCACTGTCCCCACCCCACTCCTCCCTGGCCACTGCTAGGCTGTTCCCAACCTCAATGTCTCTGGTTGTATTTTGTTTGCTTTTTTCTTTTGTTGATTATGTTCCAGTTAAAGGTGAGATCATATGGTATTTGTCCCTCACCGCCTGGCTTATTTCACTTAGCATAATGCTCTCCAGAAACACTTTATATTTTCTTGTTGGCATCAAATTGCCAGCATCACTACTCTTGGCGCTTTAGGGCTATGACTAAGTAAAATAAGGGTGACCTGAACACAAGCACTGTGATACCATGACAGTAGATCTGATCACCTAGACAGCTACTAAGTGACAAATAGAAGGGTGGGGTACACAGCATGGAGACACAGGGATGGTTGTTATCCCAGGCTGGACAAAGTGGGAGAGCATGAGATTTCTTCACAATACTCAGAACAGCACACAGTTTAAAACTATAAATTATTTATTTCTGGAGTTTTCGTTTAGTAATTTCAGACTGTGGTTGACCACAGATAATTGAAACCACAAAAAGGAAAACCAGGGATAAAGGGGGACTACTGAACTACTTTGATATTGAGGCTATAGAAGTGTCAGCTTGACCTTTATAAGAGTAATTCCAAGAGTGATGTGACTATAAACAGAATGGAATAAGGGGCACAAAATTAGAGTGTGTAATATAGATAATCTAATGAAGAAATGTCTTTGACTTCTGCAGTAGTTAGATTAGAAATGTAGAAATAATCTTTCTTTAGTATGATGTCTCCTTTGTAGTTACCTGGACATGGAATTTGAAAAATGAACAAGAGAAGACATTAAGAATGTGTGAGAAGAAAACAGGGGAGTCAGAGGCAAAGGGAAAACTACTGCTAGTAGTTGACACATTCTTGGAACTTGAGCAGATGAAAAGCCAGTCCCACTTCCCCACTAAAGCACTGAAATACTTCATGCTGCAACTCTGGAGTCATAGGAAGAACATTTACCTCATCTTCCTAAGCAAATTTAGATGTGAGAACTCCTTTGAAGTTCATGTTAGTCCTTCCAAGATTCAAGGAAAAAGAGTTTTTTAAAAGCCAGTTTTTTAATATAGGTTTTTTAACCTATATTAAAATGTATATATACTTATTTTAAAATAATAGAATACCACTGTATAGCTAATGGCTTCCTCTGTGATTCCAGAATGGCAATTGCATTGTATGAATATTTGAAAGTAAGGCGTTTGGCTAGCTTATGCCAAATTATATAAATCATTTTGGGATAAAATGTTGATTGCATTCAAACTTGATAGATTTAGACATATGTTTCTACTGGATTAGTCAACCTAATCTTATTTAATGTAACTCTTCAATATTGCTTGAATATGACCATGTACAGTGATTTCTTTTATATGTCATTACCTCTTTCCAGCCCCACTCTCTCTGCCCTCTATACCTAAATGCCAACTCCACACCACATTTCTGCATTGTTAACATGGTGTACCAGAGCCCCAGGGAACTTTCTAGTTTTCTGTCTGGTCACTGCACACTTTACAGTGCATGCAGCCCCTTATTTGTAGCACAGCTTTCTTTTTATGCAACACGTACCACCCAGCCTCACTCTTATAGAACATTCCATAACCAAACCAAACCAAAAAGATTCTATAGCTTAAAAAAAAGAATATCACCTATGGTATTTTTCCTGTAAATTCACACTGCATATCAGCAAATGAAGTTTTCAAAAAGCTTCAGTTGTTACCCACAACATTCACACTGTGAATATTTTGAAGTAGCCCTTAACTCTGGAAAATGCTGATTTAACAGCACCCACCTACCCCCCACAAAAATAGAAAACAGTTATATATCCATGTTTAAATTGTCAAATGTCACTGAAGACAAGTCTTTTCAAGGGTACATATAACATAATTATCAGGAGTTATTTTCTGGTGATCACAAATGTACACCAACGAGATAATTTTTTAAAGTAAGGAATATACTTAAAAATAACAAATACAGATTCCAAAAAAATGGGCTGTTTTGCAAATAACTTAGACCGAAGTAGTGAGTGTACATGCTCTAGAACACTCTGTTAGAGGGCGCAGGGAAGGGGTCAAAGTAATGGGAAGACGTTGATGTTGGAGTTGACTTTACGACCTTTTAATAAAATTATTTCATTAAGTGTGATTGGAATGAAGACATATTTAAAATATATTATTTACATATGAAATTTAAATATATGTAATGAATTTAATAAAATCAGAGATTACAAATAGGTATTTGACCCTTCCATCTAGATCTCCCTGAGGTTTGATATTTAGAATGATCAAAACATTTATTCATGAATGAATGCATATGTGTGTGTGTGTGTATCTCATTGGAATAGTGGGAGATTAATTTATATTTGTATTTATACAGTATATTTCAATATTCACTGTCTTTGGGAAGTTCTCTCTGAACTCCTTTCTTCTTTTTCCTAGTCTCTCTACTGGGGTTTCTGAGCTTTACATCTCTCTTCTCTCCCTTTCCAGAGCTTTCTCTCCCTATCCACATCCTTAGGTTGTATGTATTTAGACCCATCCACTGAAGGACAAGCACAGTATCTCACTGGACTATTTACTTCCAGGGATTATTACAGTGCCAAGCAGGCATAATGCTCAGTGACTATTAAGTTAATGATATTAATTTTGATACTGACTAATCCCAAATTTTACTTTTGTCTTTTGTTTCAAATCAGGTTGAATGCATGCATGACTTATTTAGTAAATCAGTCCACATGATAAAGACTTTGAAATTCCTGAGATGAAAGGTAGCATGAAACAGCCTGATAGATGGAAATAACCATTTATCTTAAAAACTTTCACTAGTTCTTTTGATACACCTGAATTGCAGAAAAATAACATCAGTGAGGTTTTTTGATATCAGTAAAATTCTGAGCCTGTGAAGGATATTAAAATATATATATCCATTTCTATGAAAACATTTTTGCCACAAATGCAGTTTTCTTTATGTGCATATTATATTCTTTCAGATCCTGAATATGAATCAAGCTGTGCCACTACTAAAAACTTGCAAATTTGTCGTTCTCCATCACCAACTTAGTAAATTTCAGAATAATTAATTATTAAAAATTGGTTGAGGTTAATAAAAAACCTGTTAGCCCTTTCACTCTGTCAATTTATACATTATAAAGGTTATGATTAAGATTTTATCATGTGAAAAGAGCTATAGTAACTATACTTAACCAATAACTTATGTAATTTATGAGCTTGATTTAGTCATTCAATTTAGTGACTATAAAAGGGAAAATAAAGCTTCAGAGAAATATTATCAAGGGTCTGTTCAGAATCTGTATAAATCAACCAGGTATAAAGCATTATAGATATTTAAACTTTTGTAATATAACCAGCTCTATTATCTAAAAATATGGTGATAAAATGACTGCTTGAGTTCAAAGAAATTTATAATTCTTTGGCTAAATTGGAAAGGCATATAAAAAAGCATTTTCCACAAATTTCACCATTAAAAGTTATCACATTTTTTATTTAGATGCTCAATTTTACAAAAGATATAATTTTATTGCTTAAGCATAACTCTGCTGGATTTTAAATATTTTTGTTGACTAATACTTTTTATAACTCCAGGAACTTTGTCTCAGTCTTCATTTTACTTCATTTTACCAATAACATTATTATAGTCATCTAATATTTAAAAGTATTTTTTGCCAACAACTGATTTATACTTTAACTTAGATTGTTAGATTCTCTTGAAAACAATAAATGAAAATAATTACTATTCATAACCCTTAGCTAAGAGTTAGGAAATAAATAAAGATACTGAGGTTTCCATCAGAATTTAATTAAATTTAGTGAGTTAGAGCTTGCTGCTTCTCAGCATATAAAAAAGAGTTGACAAATACCATCCTAATTACTTCCTCTCTCCCTTCCATGATGGTTCCATCATTTGTTACAAAACCACATTTCCAACTATCAGCCATTAAGTTTTGATATAAATTTATTAAACTTTGTATTGTATTGTGGTATTTCCCATTGTAATTGGTGTAGAAGAATGGAGGGGCACAATTCCTTTGTCCCTCACACCTCTGGAATTGCATCATTTTATTCTTTTGTAAAGTTATGTTTTTGTGTACTGTGCAGGCCACATTTAATACATTGCCTTGACACCTGGTCTATGTTCTTCCAAAAACAGAACAAAACAAAAAATACTGTGTTTTGCCAACAGATTGTATCAACTTCCTTAGACACATTCAGTTGACATCTGTGACATTGTGAAGAAAGAAAAAAATTGTTCCTCAAATACATGTTAATAAGTCTTTGGTATTTCTTTCCTATTTATGCAAAATAGACTTAAAATTGTAGACAGTAACTGAAGGCTGGACCTTCAGCAGTCAGTAGTGCAGCAGCTCCCCCTATAGGAGAGTTGGAACTAAGTATATGTTGATCTGCTAACCCAGAAAAGGCAAAACAAGGGTTTTTTTTAAGCACCTTAAGTATTTGTCATTTTATTCTGTTCATTGATTTATTTTTTAGCAATAAATATCTTTAAAGTTATTTCCCTTTCAAAGTGGAAGAAGGGAGGGGGAAGAGGAGAAGGACAAAGAAGAAGAAAAGGAAGTGGAGAGGATAAGAATGAGAATAATGTGAGGGGACTGATAGCAAAAAATTTTAAGAAATATTTCATATATAGGGTGTGGCCAAAGTAGGTTTACAGTTGTTTGTATGGAAAATAATACAATAATAAATAGATAATAATAGAAGAATAAACTCTATGTTTCAGGTATTCACAATTGCCCCACTCTGTATGTAGTCCATAGCAAGAGAAGTCTAAATAAAAAGTAATATCTATGAAACATATTCTTTTTACATGTTTCTGTCTAGTTTTCTTGTATTAGTCAAAATTACATGTAAATGTATGAGAGTACATGGACAATGGGCAAGCTACAACATCATGTATGTACATGTTCAGTCTAAGAGGCTATAAATATAGTAATGCTAGATAATCATTACTGCAAATTTCTTCTTTTTTTAATCCGCACCCGAGGATATATTTATTGATTTGAGAAGAGAGAGAGAGGGAGAGAGATCAATCAATTGCCTCCCATACAAGGATCAAACCTGCAACCTAGGTATGTGCCATGACCAGGAGTAAAACCCACAACCTTTTGGTGTATGGGATGATGCTCCATCCAACCAAGCCACCTGACCAGGACACTGCAAATTTCTTATGTATGGCTTCAGGTGTCAGAGTATTTTTTGTAAATGTTATTTATATATCTGAGACCAATCAGAAAATGAATGGTGAATTAAAGAAGAATTTAAGATAACATGAATAACAACCTTTAGAAATGCAATATTACATCCCTACCTTACATACATAATATGAAAAATTTGAAATTACTGCCAAATAATAATTTTATTAGACAAAATTAATCATGTAATTAGCATGTGCTGTTATTTGACATGATGGCAGTAAAATATCAATGATGTTTCTTCCTCATAGGAGTCAGCCATTCTGAAATATTACATGGTAATTTTACCATCTTGGTAAGTAGTATAAAAGCTCAGCTCAGTTCATTACAGTATAATTCAAATTATCATAAATTCCCAGTGACTGAGGCTCAAGTGAATGAGAGTTATTGTGTAATAATCATACATTGTGTTCCTCAAAGTAACTTTACATTACCAGAACAATAAAATATTTTATTTAAAAAGTGCTAGCAACCTGAATTATATATTCGGCCTACCAACCCAGTCCATGTGCCTTATGAATACTTATGCACAATATCATTTCAGAATTCTTCAAGTCTGTACTAAGTACTCACTCTTTCGTTATCATAGTAAGTAAAGTGATGATTCAGTCCTGTCGCAGTTTGAGGAGCAGGCACAAGAAAAGTAGGCCTAAAACTCAGATGTGCATGAATTGATGCCAGTCTTTCTTGCTATGTGTGTCATGACTCCCTGCCCTTTATGTGAGCACTTCTATGGCAATGATAAGATACGGAAAGGCGGTATATAACATCTGTGGTTGTTTTTCCAACTTCTCCTCTTAATTGTGTTTGTGTGTGTAGATGTGGATGAACATTATATGTGTTTATGGTTTTATGGAAAACCCTTCTAAATGTACTACACTTTATACAACATTTCTGCGACGGTAACACTAGCAACCACAGAGAATGGCCATGTTTCCCTTGTAGCAATGGGGCTCACTACTGGCTTAGAATGTTTTGGAAGTCTAATGCCTAATCAAAAGGACTTTATATCTGTATATAATAATATATCTCTATGTATTGATTTAAAAGAAGTTATTTACTATTAAATTGCTTGATTTTTTCCCCTCAAGATTTCAAGTAGAATAAGCATTCACAAATGATGCATCATGCTTAACTTGAGCTTTGTGCTCATTTGGCACTCCCTGAGAGGTTAAAGCTTGTGTTCCAGTTTTAGAATGCCTTTCTTAAGTCCTCCATATTCTGCTCTTAAAAATTGTATGTTCTGAAATACATAGCAAGACCTTTGCCTCTAAACAGGAAGAAGTTGGGCCCAAATAGATTTACAATATGCTTCCATATTTTCTTGTCACTTGTCATACTGCAGAAGGATCATTCAGTAGCATTCATGAAATCATTTAATCCTTTCATGCAGTAGGGACAGGGGGAAAGAGTATTCTATTAAACTGCCTCCATTGCAGAAAAATGACAAAATGTTCTCCTGCCAAACCTCTTCAGAAAACCCTTTGCCAAAAAAATTATTTTGGTCTAAAGTAATATGACCATTTAGATAATTCTTTATTTACGATGCACACCAGCCAGTACTTCAGCGGTATATAAACATGATGTGGATGTTTCAGTCTGAAGACATAGTCAAAATCAGTCTTAATACTGGAAGAATGTTGATGTTAATGAAAATATCAAATCAATCAGATATTCTCAAGGTCTCTTGTCACCTTTCAGTGATAACAATAGTGATTGTATCATTTTGCTAACACACCACCACCAGCCACATACAGAGCCATTATTTGACTTTTAAGTGATGTCATTATTAATGATATTTATTTAATTATAATTAGTTAATTTTTATTATTATACCTAAGCTAAATGGCATAAGTAAAAGAAAAATAAGATAATTGTAGGAAATGTAGAGCCTGAAAACTATTCTGCAATGATGCAAGAACAAAGACAGCATGTGTTTCATCAACCACATTGAAACATAAACAGTCATATCCTTAGAACTGCAAACTAGGAATAAGATGGGCAGCTTGGAAGTTTTCCACTTTTTCTCAAAAGAGACAGTTGCAACCAGAGATTTCAGTCAAGTAAACATGAAACAAATACCCAAAGAAAGTAATTTATAAAAGCACATTTAAATAAACCGGTCAATAACTTGGATTTAAAACCAACGAAAAGTCAAGTATCCATTCCCCAAAGCATGCAGTTACACAGATGGGGATAATAGTAGGAAAGGGACTAAGTACCAAGTGAAGCAATTTGAACATATGGCATTCTTAAAGGTTCATATGAATTGGAGAGAAGGGAGCATTTGGACTGTAAAGGAGACTAACAGATCACCAACATAATTGGCTGGCTAATGGGATATCTTTGAATAAAAGAACTGTGATCATTATACCTACAGGATATTATGCATGATAAACAAATAATTCTGTAATAGACAGACATGTTTGTTCCTTTTTTTTAAGAAGCAGAGAATAGAACATGTCCCTGGGAACTCTTATGTTAGAAGACATTATCATTCCGTACTGAGAGATGGTGTCATGACAGACATCACCTTATGGTGACTGGACATTACCAGGAAGTAGATTGCAAACAGAAAGGAGCTTGTGGGTTACCAGAAAGAAGACCGGGTTATATACAACCTATTTGCTTTACTACACATGTTCAAAGTTTATCACTACATAAAAGTGCAGATGGAGGTCAAGCTCGTATTTGCTGACTACACTGTGCACCACTCTCTAGATGTAAGAATCCCATTTAAGCCTGAAAAGCATCCTTACAGCGGAGATACTGTTCTTGAAATTTTGTACACAAAACAACTGAGATTTAGGGACAGAGATTAATTTACCTCATGACTCTTATCTAATAAATGTGAAACGTGGATTTGACTCAAAACTATCTGTCTCCCAACCTGCCCTTTTTCCTCTACATCCTGAAACTTAACTTTACTCGTTCTTGGGCTACCCATGAACACTCGACACTCATATGCCCAGGACTTTTACCTTGTTATGTTGCTCTTTTTCACCAAGATGAAACATGGCTTTAAGTGTACCTAATAGCCACTACTCCTGAAACTCATAATTTTTGCTGCATGTAATTAGTTTATTCAGTAGAGAGAAAGCAAGACCTGCAAGAGAAAGCAGTTCCTAGCCTTGAAAATAAAAGGTTGCAGACAATGATACACGGTTTTAGAAGGGGTAAAAAATCTTAGGTACCAGACAGAAGTTTACAAGTATAATTTCTTCTAGTTTTTTTTTAGGTGACTTAAATGTTTGCTTCCCATTTATTACAATTCAGCCTGTATCAGTATGTCTTCTATTTTCTTTCAAATTTGCATCCAACTCTTCAGAGATTCCTTGGCTTTAAGATTGGTGTTAACTCACCATATTGGCTCAGGTGATTCCTCTTCAGAGGCAAACTACAGTGAAGGTCATAAAGCTGAAATTCAGACACTGTCACTTAGACGGGCTTCTCTCTGGGACCTGGGTGTTTTGATGTTGTGATATGTGGGAGCTTCCATAAATCTGTAACTTTTCATTCCCTTTCTTATTCTAATATTAAGTTTTATACTTAATTTTGTATCTTTTACCAGAGATACATTTTTGTTAAGAGGACTTCCCAAATTGTACATGCTTCCAGCCCTATGAAACCTGAGTACCCCTTCCTCCTCTAGCAATAAAATGGCATTTATCTTGAAACTTACACAATTTATTTTGAAAGTCCAGTTTCCATGTTTTTTCATCTTTTGGCCCATTTAAAATCTGTGATATCTGATGAGAAAAATTCTGTTCTATGGCAGATAAAATTATTTTAGGGTATGCTTTGCATTTGTTTTTCTTAACTATGATTTACACAATATAAATATTCAAGGAAATATTTTTACTATTTTAACAGTGGAATGAAAAAATATTAGAAGGATCACGATATACATTTAATATACTATATGAAAAATACTCTAATCCTTAACTGTACATACTGGCTTGGGATTTATTTGTATATTTATTTGTTGATTTTTTATTTTCTTCACAAATATATAAGCCTTATGGGGAGAGGGAAATCTGTCTGCTTGTTCTTCAGGGTATTTCCACCACTTGGAACATGACTTGGCATGCAGTAAATGTGAAATATATATATAATGAATGAATGAATGGCATGTGCTAAGAATCCAAAAATATACTGGTAACTGGAAGTCATTGCCAAAGAAACAGACCAGATTGATCAAGCTGAGTCTTCCAGAAGTATTCACGCATTCACAAAATTATACTAATTTTTACTCAACACTCATCATTCCTATACACCAAGTTTTAGCCAGATGTTATTTAAAGTATATGAATTATAGACCCTTGAAAGCCGGGGTTTTTAATGGAAATGCTGACAGCCACTTAACCAGATAATAACACCAGTTCACTTGGTGTGTATATATAGTGTCACCGCTAATATGGCTGTGCCATCTGTTCTATCTTAGAGTTGCAAAAGATTTGAGCTATAAAGTACTGGTTTAAAAGAACTGCAAGACAAATTGGATCCTAAAAGGTGAAGTGATGAAATGACACTTTAATGCTTTAATTACATGGCTTTGGTGACTACCTAAGTGCAAACAGTGCACCATGAAAGAGATGATTGGAAAACGGCATGTCACCTTGAAACCCATCAGAGATTTCTGTTTATAATTCTGTGCCTGCTAGGCAAGGTAGGAGGGCATTTTACACTCCTTATGATTTTTTTAACAGCCTCGTAGTACAGGTGTGTGGTCAACAATGTATGGTGAAAATATGTTTTTTTCAAGTGCCTCTGCTGACTCTTAATTTGAAGAGAAAGGTCAAAGAAACTCCAGATGGCATCATGGACTGCAGAAATGGCTTCTCTAATTACTGACACTTGACAGTGTGCCCCACCCCCACCCCCACCCCCAGCAGAATGTAGGCCTTACAGGCACCAGAAATTAATTCTTAACACCTTTGTTACCAGGAGCCGGCAGCCTGGGAGAAATGCCTTTGTGCCTTTCAGCTGAATGCCTGGGAGAGCCATTCATTTTTCTCTCAGCCTCAGAGCTGTTTGACAACAGAAAAAAAAAAAGAGAAATACACCTGCTGGAAAACCTCAGAGGTCACAAGGCAAGAATCCCCATTTTCATACAGTAGTTGTTGAGTATCAGATGGATGTAGGCTTTTTCTGCTGCAATAGCAATGCCCGTCCAATCGAGCTGACCAATATATATAGCCAATATATATAGATGAGAAACCAATTTTTGGTTAGTACTTCTGATGGTCTATTTGCAGTCTTTTTAGTTTCTGGGACAGCCTAAATGTGACTCCCACTAAAAACTTCTCCACCTCTTGCTACAGGCTTCTACTCTGTTATTTGACTGCATTTTCTCAGGATTTCCTAAGAACAAGCACTATGGCAAGTGTTCCAGTGTCTTTTGTGCTCCCTTATCTCTCATTCATTTATCAATTTCTAGATCTTTACTCTGAAAACTGCAGAGTGGAGCTCAAGGAAGAGCAAATAGCGCAGGAAGGAACACATGAGGGGAAGAGTATACAATTTGGAGAAACATGTGCCCTTTTTGAACATTTTGTTATGATTTGTCAAAGCTTATGAAACTTAAATCACTTTCATAGAATACTAATGTCTGTAAGAAATAGGGGGAAATGCATTAAATGCTATATATAGTGTGAATTAAAGTATAAATTAAAGAAATTATAGGAAATAAGTCTAGTTATTCACTAAGTCATTCATTCATCAGATACCTATTTCACATTCATCGCTAGTCCCTGTTCTAAGTGGTGGAGATACTTTGGAGAACAGACAAACCTTTCTATTCCAAGGGCTAACATATTTGTGAAGAAGATAGAAAATCAACAAATATACATTTATATATACAAAAAAATAAAGATCAAACCAATGTAGACAGTTAAATATTACAATATATTATATAAAGTATCTTTAGTATTTTAAGTAGTGTTTCTTGATCCTGCTATTACTATTTCTATTTCATTGACGAAGGAAACTCACCTAATTAAATGAAATGGTCAACATACAGTTGTGAAAAAGTATTTGTCTAGCATAATGGTGTGCTATGCTAGAAAGAAACATAATTAGTGTATTGTATCATCTCTTATTCAATTCCTAGTTTACTATTAATTGTGTAACTTTGGGCAAGTTACTTAACTTCTCTGATCAATTTTGTCACCTATAAAATGATGCTGATAATAATAATTACTGTGGGTTATTATTAAAAGTTAATAAAATAATGCATATATAGAATATTCAGAAAGGTGTCTGTCACAGAGCAAACACCGAGTAAAATTTAGATAAATTTTTCGTGCGTTAAAGTAACAAGAACTGAAACATCCTTACCCCAAAAAGCCTTTTCAAGAAACGTTTGAGATTAGGTAACAACCTAAAATTTTTTCTCCCATAGTAATAATTATATTTAGGGATAATTTTAGGTCACAACTTTTTGCTTCAGTGCCTGCAGTGGTGCAGTGGAGCTGACATTGACTAGCACAGACTGCAATGACAATGCGTGGACTTGCTGCTCAAACTCTCTTTATTCTGGCAGGAGTCAGCCCCCCTGCTGACACTTCAATTGCAGGCTGGAAGAATAATCCTACCAAAAAAAAATCTATTCAAGGAAATTCTGGTTTATAATGCAGTGATGCACTACCCTTCACATTGACTTTGAATTTCCTGATGACCAAACATAATCTGTGACTGTCTTATTTCACTTAAGATAATGTCTTCCAGGTCCAACCATGCTGCCACAAATGGTAGGATTTCCTTCTTTTTGTGTTAATTCTGAATAATATTTCATTGCATGCATATACCACATTTTCTTTATCCATTCACTCATTGACAGACACTTAGGTTGGTTCCAACTTCTGTGATTAATGCTGCAGCAAACCTGAGAGTGGAGACAACCCTTTGACATCTATATCAATTTCCTTTGGATATATCCAGATGTGAGATGGCTGAATTATGTAGTAGTAGTTCTATTTTTAACTTTTTGAGGAGGCTCCATACTGTTTTCCATAATGGCTGCACCACTTTACATCCCCACCAACAATGCACAACAGTTCTCTTGTTTGATGTCTTGAAACTTTGGATCTGTTGCCTCAAGAAGTAGTTTCAAAATTGAAAACTAAGGTGTAATGTAATTCATGGGCAGAATGTATAATATCAGAACTTGCTTCCTTCCATCTACCAACTCATCATCATCCAAACTCAGTCCTGAGAATGGTCCATTTATCATTTTTCTATTTACAGCTATTTCACAATTATCCTTAGACTTTCAGTGATTGAAGGAATAGGAAAAGGAATTGGCAGCAAGGGAAACAGGAGACCAGCTTCAGCTAACAGAAGAAAAGAGAGCTGGCAAATGTACATGGAACATAGAGAAATGCTAAGTGAAATCCCTCCATCTCTCAGTATGCCATCTTACCGTAAAGTTCAGGAGTTTGGAAATTGTTCTTCCAGTAGCTCAGACTGTTTGTATGAATTTTTTAGGGTGCTGAGGCCCCTGGGAACATAGAATTGATGGGAAAACACATACTGTATCAGCTACCTTTTTAGTGAAGAGAGGAATTGGAGAGTGAGATTTAAATATTGCTATATTCCACAATGCAGTGTTCCAGGGTTAACTAAGGTTTTGTATGGGACAGTATTTAGCCTTGTTTCAAGAGTTCCCAGATCTAAACAGTAAAAGCTCAAAACACCACCCCCAACTATTAAAGGATGACTGGGAAACCCATTTAAGCACATAGGCACACACAAATTAAAATCTATTATTTTATCACATTTCTCTGCCCTTGCTTGGTTTATAGTCAACCTTTCAATATTTTATAATTTAATTTATAATGACTTTTTACTTGATAATACATTTTAAAAAATGAAATTCCAAGGATACACTAGTTGTACAAATGGTTTCCCTCCCACACCTCTTACCTGGCCACTCAGTTCCTTCCTGTACAGGCAAACACTGTTCACAGTGTCTTATGTTTTCTTCCAAAGATGTAATTGAATTTATATATATATGTTTATATTCAGATTTCTTTCTCAGAAAAAAATAGCATACCAGAAACACTTCTCTGCACCTTTCTTTTTATCCCAAAACTTATCTATCTTAAAGAATGTTTCCATTTCACAAAATATAGAACTGCATCATTTAAACACAGTATGGTCTCATTGTGCAAATGTACGATAATTTATATTTCCAGTCACTTATCAATATATGAGCATAATTAAGTTCTCTGAATTTAAACACACTTATCTTCAAGTGCCATTCAGATTGATCTATTATCTGTACTCCCTCAGAGTATTAATTCAGTCTTCCAACTTTTACAATGGCCTACTTTCCTTGAATGCTTTATAAATTTTGCTCTGCACTTGACTTGAATTTTTATTTTTCTCTGAAATTTCTCCTTGCCTTTGACTATGGAGGCATTCCAAAGCAGCATTTGTTAGTTATCTCAGTATATGTCAACAATGTTAGACCAATTATCATGTTAACTCCTTGATTGTGATTTCCTACCCTGAGAGACTGGTGCAAACGCAAACTCCTATCCATAGTACAGACTCAGGTGTCGGGTTTCTCCAGGGTGATTTTTTTTTCTACTCAAGGTGGTCCAAGGTGATTGGCCCAATTCCCTTACTAGTCCTCCATCCAGAGCATGAGTTATCAGTTTTAATAACAGAACAGGCTCTTTATTTTAATATTAAGCAAGCGTGGGATTACAGCTGTTGTTAATATATTAGATACCATTTATAGATAAAGCACATTCCCTTGTATTCTTAGTATGCTAAGAGATCTTATTATCAGGTGTCAAATTTTTATAGAATTTCATTTTTGTACCTGAAAGATCATGTGATTTTTATGCTATATTCTGTTAATGTGGTGAATTATATTGACTGATCTTCTAATGCTAAGATGGTCTTGCATTTTTGAAATACAATCAACCTGCTTGTGAGGTGTAATTCTTTTTAAATGTCTCTGAATTTAACTTGCCAATATTTTGTTTGGGAGTTTTGTTTCTATGTTCATGTTCAGGTTGGCCTATAAATTTATTTCTTGCAATGTTTTGATCAGAATTTAGTATAATAGCTATTCTGGCCCCATAAAACAAATTAGAGCTTCATTCTCTCCCTCCCTCCCCTCTTCCTTTCTTCTCTCTCCCTCTCTCTCTTCCCTCTCCTTTGTGTATGATTTATTTGTTGATTATTTAAATATTTAGAAGAATGCAGTGATAAGAGTATCTCTTCCTGAAACTTACTTATAGGTCATATTTTAAGTTATAGAATCATTTTTAATAGAAATAGATGATTATACTATCTCTTTAATAAATGATTAAACAACTCTTATACTTTTCATAATGTTGTTTTTTTTCTGTGCCAAGTTGAATAAGTTGTGTTTTTCAGTGAATTTATACATTTCATTTCGTCTAAAATTTCAAATTTAATAACAATATTATCTTACTTTTTAATGTCTCTCTAGGGTATGTAGTAATGATTATCTGTGCATTTTCTCTTTTGTTATTTTTGTAGTTTTGAGAGTTTACAAATTTCTAAGCATTTCTAAAAAAACAAACTTTTACTTTTTTATTCTATTGTATGTTGGTTTTCACTTTATTAATTTCTTATGTATAGTATCTGTTTTCTTAAATATGTGGGCTTAGATTGTGGTTTGTTTGGGCTCATTTGTGAGTGAAAGATTAAAGCAATGAATTTCCACCCCAATGAATTTTTTTCATTTCAAATATATGAATTTAAGGCTAGAAGTTACTCTCTGAGCATAGCTTTAGCTGTATTCCTCATGATTTTTTATGTCATGCTTTTATTGTAATTCAATTAAAATATTTTCTAAGTATGATTATGATTCTGCTTTTACCTACAGATTATGTAAGAGTATATTGTCTAATTTACAAACATTTGGGGTTGTCCTTGCTTTTGTTGTTGGTTTTATTCCACTGTGTTCAGAGAGAATACTCAAACTATGTCAATCCTTTCAAAATTTTTGAGGTTTGCCTTATGACCCAGAATATGGTCATTTTGGGTATGTGTTCCAAGAGTGCTTCAAATAATATATGTTCTAGATGTTGTTGGTTACGGTAGTTTATATATGTCCACTAAGTCAAAATTGTTAATCTTGTTCTGCATCCTTACTAAGTTTTGTCTACTTTTTCTGTCAGTTACTGCAAAAGGTACATTGAAATTGCTCATTATTTGTTGGCTGGTTTATTTCTTTTTCTGTCAGTTTTTTGTTTTGCCTAATTTGAAACTATGTTATTAGATTTATATAAACTCAGAAAAATGTCTCCTGAGAAATTAATACTCATTATGAAAAGTTCCACTTCTGTCTAATGGTGAGTCTAGGTTTGATGTCTAGTTTGTTTGACCTGAAATTGTTACATTAACTTTCTTTAAGATAGTATTTAAGTAGTCAATCTTCTTGTACCATTTTACTTCCAAGTTTCGTATAATGGTATTTTTTAAAATTTAAGCATTTATTTTTTAGGGAAGTTTTAGGTTCACAGCAAAATTGTTAAAAGGGTACAAAGATTTTTTCTTATAATCCCTGCCCCAACACATGCATGGCCTTCCTCATTAGCAACATCCGTCACCATAATGGCACAGTTTTAACTAAGGATGAGCCTACATTAACACACAATAGTTGCCTCAAGTCTGTAATTTACATTACAGTTCACTGTTGGTATTGTACATTTTAGGGGTTTGAGCAAATGTATAATTACATGTATCCATCATTATGGTATCACACAAAGTTCACTGCCCTAAATTTCCTCTGTGATCTGCCTTTCCCCCTTTGTCTCCCCAACCGCTAACAACCATTCATCTTTTTACCGTCCCTATAGTTTTGCCTAATTCAAAGTGTCATATGGTTGGAACCATCAAGTAAGTATCCTTTTCAGATTGGCTTGTTTCACTTAGTAATATGCATTTAATGTTCCTCTATGTCTTCTCACAGTTTAATAGCTCATTTCTTTTCAGCACTGAATAATATTCCATTGTTCTCATGTGCCACAGTTTATTCTTTCACCTACTAAAAGGCATCCTCTAAGTTTTAGCAATTATGAGGAATGCAGCTGTAAACATTCATGTGCAGGTTGTTGTGTGGATATAAGTTTTCAACTCTTTTGGGCAAATACCAAGGACTATAATTGTTGGATCATACGGTAACAGTGGGGTTTTGTAAGAAACCTCCAAACTGTCTTCCAAAGGGGCTATACCATTTTGCATCCCCCTGGCAATGAATGAGTGTTCCTATTGCTCCTGATTCCCTCCCCCACCCCAGCACTTGGTGTTGTCAGTGTTCCACATATTGGCCATGCTAATAGGTGTGTAATAGTATCTCAATGTTGTTTTAGTTTACATTTCCCTGATGACGTATGATGTGGAGTATCTTTTCATAGCTTTTTTAAAATTTTATTGTTGTTCAATTACAGTCGTCTGCATTTTCTCCCCACCCCTCCACCCCACCCCAGCCAAACCCACCTCCCTCCCCCATCTCCACCTCTCCCTTGTTTTATGGTAAGGTATCTGTTAAGGTCTTTGGCCAATTTATTAAACATGCTGTGTGTTTCTTATTGTTGAGTTTTAAGAATTCTTTGTATATTTTGCATAACAGTTCTTTATCAGATGTGTCTTTTGCAAATATTTTCTCCCAGTCTGTGGCTTATCTTATTCACCTGATATAGTTAGATTTTGACTTAAAAAATCACATAATTTTTTTCATTAGTGATATTATTTAGTCCATTTCTTGTCCTTTTTGCCCATGTTTGGAATAAAGAAAATTTTTATTCAGTTGCTCTTTGTTAAAGTGTATTAGTTATCTCTTTATCACTACTATACTTTTGATAGTTTATTATAGACAGCTATAATTTAGTATTTTTAACTTTCTAGACAATACTGAAAGGTGTGAACATTATATAATATTTACTGTCCTTTCATCTTTTGTAGTATTATCATATGTTTTAATTATACTCATATTTAACACCATAAGACATAATGATCATTGTTTGTAATATCCCACATTAATTTATATAAAAATATCTGTTAATCTCGTACAGTTTTCTTATTTTGTTACTTTATTTCCATGCTTCTACATGGTATGATTTTCCTTGGGCCAGAAGTAGTCCCTTTGCTGGTCATGAGCTCTCTCATTTCTTTATCTAAAACAATGTAAATTTTATCTTCAATTTGGATGAATTTTTAAGTGGGTATAGAATTCTATATTAGCAGTTATTTCTATTTTTAAAGTGGCATTCCATTGCTTCATGGATTTCATATGTTCTATTGAAAAATCAACTCTCAACATTATTGTATAGTTGAAGGTAATTTATCTTTTCGTCTGCCTTCTTCAAGATTTCCACTTTGGTTACTGTCAGTTTGTTCTTTAATTCAATGTTTCTGGAGGGGGGAGAATGATAATGGGGGGAAATGGGGAATGTCCATCAAGGAACATGTATAAAGGACCCATGGACAAAGCCAAAGAGGGTGGGTTCAAGGGTGGGAAGTAGGGATGGGTGGGGTGGGGACCGAAATAGTGTGAAAATGGAGACAACTGTACTTGATCAACAATAAAAAAACAAGATTTCCACTTTGTATTTTGTTTTCATCAATTAAAGCAGGATATACTTACTTAAGATTTTATTTGTATTTATTATGATTTGGGTTTTAGAATTTGTTGAGGCTCTGTTTTACTTACTGTCCTAGGTTCTCTCATTTCTACACCTTGATCCTCATATGCTGGCTGCCTTTAGTTTTGACTCCAATTTTCATTCATGTGGCCTTGTTGCATGTTGAAATCTCTGAGGCACAGCTTTCTTCTTGGTCAGTCTTCACCTTCTTTAGAAGTGGCATTTAGCTGCGGGTACCCATCGTATTTGCTCTCCATGTCTCACTTTTCTTGTACTCCTGCTTTTAAGACTCCCCAATAACCTTTCACCATGGGCTCTGTTCTCCAGTGAAACAATTATAGTCATGTTTAGCCGATTTCTCTGTGACTTTGTTCTTGAAACTTTGGAAAATCCTTCTGGACACTATTGCCCATACAGAGCGCTACTATCATTACCCCTGAGTGCTGTCCTAGCCACTGGTCACTGAGACGGAAACGAACAAATTGATTAAAAAACCAACTTTCCAAAACCTTTTGGTAAGAAAACATCCTGAAATGACCTATGCACTAAAATAAATTGGAAAAAAAAACCCACTTGAAGCCAATTGGAATTTTCATGACAACTTAAACTGCCAGGTCAAAAGATTAGTATCAATTTTAAGTGTAGAATTTTAAGATTCAAGTGTCAATTTTATGTGTACAAATTTAAGATTAGAATGTCAATGTTATTATTTAAACTGTCAAGGATATGTGAAAATTAGATGCAGATGAAGCATTGCTTTAGAGATTGACCCAGAAATGATTCTTGTGAAAGGACCAGATTTTATCTTTTAGATGGATGGGGAGATAAAATTATTGGACATGAACGTGTATATCTGTTCTTGTAAGTATGCATAGGTCCATTGGATGTCTACTGACACATTATAAATGCCCAGTTATAATTTTCAGAGTATCACCTATATGTGCACCCCTTTCTTCAGTCCCTTACACAGTTAGACTGCTGCTTGTGAGCACTTCCCAATTCTCTGATATGCCTGGAGATGGTGTAATTTCCATATATGGTGACACAGTAACTAAAGCTTGGATCTCTGATACATCATTAACTGCATTATTGTTTTATATCATTGTTGAATTTTGTGTTTCAAACTAAACAAAATCTTGCATGAAGGTGCCACATCTAGCCTGTTGTCAGACATGGTTGTCCTCAATCCCTTTTTGAAACCCTAGAGTTTTTTGAAGTATTTAAAGTAGGTCCTTAACCTTTTAAAAATCATGAACTCCTTGAACCTATGCTGATGTTTATATGCTGTATCATAATACCATTTTTAAAATCATATAATTAAATACATAAGATTATAATGTAACCACTTAAAATGCATTCACCAAAGTATCACATTTGTGATATAATGATATGTAGATTTAAAAATGTTTTAATAACAATATCTGTTGGTAGGTCTAATAACTATAGTAATTTTGAAGTCAGTATAACCATAATAATACTTTAAGAGGTCTGTGACAACTAAAATGTGATATAATAATATCTGTGATTTGTGTTGGTTACAAAATCATAGTCACTGCTAATTCTATTGGGGTTTATTAGTCATGATAAAAGCAAAAGATAAATTTCAATCAAACTGACTGAAAATATTTTTTCCAGCCAACTTCAGGGATCCCTGAGTTCTATCCACAGGGCTCTTTTGCTTCTGTGGACCTCAGACTAACTCATGGCTTAAGGGGAAGCTATTCTGAGGATCCTGAAAGTCCAATAGAAATATAAGGAATGGTATTTACTAAAGGTAAAATATTAGGATTTTCTTGAATCTGTAATGCTCTAGCCTCCAAATACTATAGCCTTTGATCTTTCCTGGGGACCCAGAACCACATCTAAACCTGCACTTGCTAGTTTGGTTTGAGTATATGTCTCATATTCTACATCATATTCCCATTGCTTTGATAACTCCAGAAGCACTCTCTCCCAGAGGAAAGTATGGAGGGGAAAGGAGGAAGTTTCCACAAGTGTAAATTGCTGTACCATATGCTTGAACAAATCTGCCATATGTTGAATGTAATACCCATGCTCCAAGACTGTCTATGATTGTATGTTTGCTTCCAAGAACAATTCATGTTGTTGGCTTTGGTTTATAAAGCACTCATGAATTGAGTCCTGGCTACTGTAGGTATTTTTCCTTTTTCTTTTTTCCATGTTACTCTTTGCCTCAATCTTCCCCTTACAGGAAAGCAAAAACAAGTCTGGTTTTCTAGTTGTTGATCTTGTAGATGTGCCTTAGCACTTTTGTACTCTTTTATTTTTCTTAATTGTGTCATATTGTGTGTGTGTATGATAGTGACAGTTAGGCTCTGTACAAAGGACTTCCATCTTTCATAGCAATTGCTCTATTTGTTCAGTCAGTATTAATTGAGGGGTCATTACTGGCTGTATAACATTAGGTAGTATACTTTAAAATTAAACAAAATAAATTTAAGGCATTAAAGTATTTTGATTATGTACATCAAATACATCAATGGAAAGAGAGACACATAATGCAGTATATATTTCATACATTTCATAAATTAAAGCATTATTTTCTGAGTTGAAATGCAGCTCTTAACAAAATACAGTACAGTAATGGAAAAGTCTCTTGAAGATACATATTGTATGTCAGTTACATGTCAATTATATATATGTATATATATATAATTAGATGTGTTAGTAGCATGCAATGGTCATTGGGATAAAAATTTTAATACCTTTTTGCTTGATTTATATTTTATACCTTCAGTTGACTTTAATATGAGCCCTCTGTTACTTACCTCCAACGGATGACTTATTCATTTTAATTAAAGTGCAACTGCTTTCTCCTTTTGAGCACAAGGACAAAGAGCAGGTCTTTTGTAAGTCAATGACTACTCATCAAACTCTGTTTAAATTATCCTTTAAGCATAATCAACATAATTAACTACAACCATTATTCCTGAGAAACAGAGCATCTTCATTTGTGAATGCCTGTTAGCTTTTTGGTGGCCTTCAATGAGGTACTTTCAAAGAAGCATTTCTTTTTGTAAAATTTCCTCCAACACCAAATTAGGAGATTATTAGAACTCAATCCTGAAGAAGCACTCAGCCATTGTTGTTGTTGTTGTTCCATTATGTGCATAATATATGCCGGTAGATTTGTGTGTGGAGGCTGGGTAGTGGTTCAGAATAAGATGATGTTTACTTAGATATCAAGATTGTTTTGGTGAAATACAGAAACAACATTGGAAATGAGAAGATTCATTAAATAGCAGGACAGATTTCAGGGACTAATGGGCAGATGTTGGCATACAGTCTTGCAGGATCCATATAAGGCAGTGGAGAAAGATCAAAACAGCTGAACCAAGGCACAGCCTTAATTATGCACCTGGTTTACACAATACACAAATGAGCTCCTTTATGTTGTTATGTTATCCACTTGGAGCATAGCCTTCCTGCAGATCCAAATCAAGCAAGGGAAGCCAAAAATATTTAAATAGAGCTTTTTGAAAATTGGAAAGGCTTCCAGAATGTGAGCTTAACACCTTATTAAGGTTCATGTGAAAATGACTTGTGCTAACTGTGTACAAATTCCACAGTTGTATTCCTGCTTATAAATGTTTATGTGCTATTTTCCAAAAGCTTATAGCTCTTTGACAAATACTTTTGAGTTCTCAAACCCTTGTGGGTATTCCAAAATACAAGTGAAGTGTCTCATCAAATTTAAAAGTCATATATATTTTCCAAATTGGATTTTCATTTTATTTTTATTTGTCAGGTGGTAGTTCCATCATTTATTCCTGTTTTAATGAGGTCATGTTCAAAGTAATGATAATATCAGAATTAATTGTAAGACCTACAGTGATTTGCTGCAGTGGTTACAAAGAAAAATATCTGTAATGTTTTCTTTCTTAAAAATGATTGGAAAATTGCCTGTGACATAAATATTAAAAGTTGTGATTTTAAGCTTATAGACTACTTTGCAATGATATACTTTTTGTTATTTATCTTTTTTTATTTTATTTATTTATTTATTTATTTATTGTTGTTCAAGTACAATTGTCTCCATTTTCATCCCACCATGCCCTCCACCCCACCCATCCCGGCCTCCCACCCTCCCCCTTTGGCTTTGTCTATGTGTCCTTCATACATGTTCCTTAATGCCCCCCCTTATTATTTATATTTATCTCCTTAATTTTAATAAAAATGGAATTGATGAGCATACTAATGAATGAATTGCATTATTTTAATGTATTTATTGTGGCAAGAACACTTAAAAGAAAGCTACCCTCATAATAATTTATATATATATGGTATTAGCTATACACACAATGTTGCACAGCAGATTTTTAGAATTTATTCATCTTGTGGAGCAAGCTTCATTTCCCTTGAACAACAACCCCCAACTTTCCACTCCCAGTAGCTCTTGGCAACCACCATTCTACTCTGTATTTCTATGAGTTTGACTAGTTTAGATACCTCATATAACTGGAATCAATCAGTATTTGTCCTTCTGTGGCTGTCTTATTTCACTTGGGATAATGTCTTTCAGGTTCATCCATGTTGTCATATATGCCAGGATTTCCTTTGTAAGGGTGAATAATATTCCACTGTATGTATATATCACATTTTCTTTATCCATTCATCCATCAGTGGACACTTAAGTTGTTTCTACCTCTAGGCTATTGTGAATAATGCTGCAGTGAAACTGGGAGTAGAGACATCTCTTCAAGATTCAGATTCCAATACGACTGGATATATACCAAGAATTGGAATTGCTGGATCTTATGCCAGTGCTATTTTTCACTTCTTTAGAAACTTCCACACTATTTTTCAATATGGCTACATTTTACATTCCCATACACAATGTAAAACTACTCCAGTTTCTCCACATCATTGCCAAAATTTATCTTTATTTTTTTATGATGGCCATTCTAGCAAGTGTGAGGTGATAACTCACTCTGGTTTTGATTTGCATTTCCCTGATTATTTGTGATATTGAGCATTATTTCATGTATTTGATGACCATTTATATGACTTCTTTGGGGAAATGTCTATTGAACTTGTGTAACCATTTTTAATCAGGTTATTTTATTTTATTTTTTGTTATTGAGTTGCAGGAGTTACATAATATATCTTAGATACTAACCCCTTATTGAAGATATGTTTTGCAAATATATTCCACCATTCAATAGATTGCATTTTTTACTCTGTTGATTATTTTCTTTGCTGTGGAAAAGCTATGTAGTTTATGCTTTCAAACCCTCCCTGACTTGGTGTTTAACAAAATAATTCAATAAATACATGACTTTTGTCTTCAGTGCTGAACACACTGATTAGCACTTGGAAATGTAATCATTTACATAGTTGTCTCCAATTAATATGATTTTACTAAAAAGATAGCAGTAGTCACATTTAACTGAATATTTTAGTTATAATTTATTTCCCAAATAAATACAATTCCATTAAGATTAAATTCAAAATTTTAACCTTTCTTCAATGCTTTAATGTTTGTAATATTGGAGATGATCTCTCTTTCTCCACTCTGTTCTCTCTCTCCACACACACACACACACACACACACACACACACATACACAGTGTCTGCCCGAAAAACATCCAGCCATTATTAATAGAATGAGAATGGTTTACACAACATTGATGTAACCTGGCAGCCAAGGAGAGTGGACTGGAATGTGTATGCATGAACAATGACAACTTCACTGTACTAGTCAGTGGGGGCAGTAGACATCATTGAGTGAGCGTGTGTACTGTGTGGATGTTGCATTCAAAATGACTGAGCCAGTAGAGCAACAAATCTGCATCAGATTTTACATGAAGCTTGAACATTCCTCCACAGAAGCTATTCAGATGATTCTGAAGGCCACAGCTATGGGTAACTGGTCATTAGCAGCTTCATCAAGACAACATGCCTGCTCATGCATCACGTCTTCTGCAGAGTGTTTTGGCAAAACATCAAATCACACAGGTGACTCAACCCCCTTACAGCCCAGATTTAGCACCCTGCAACTTCTGGCTTTTCCCTAAGCTAAAATCACCTTTGAAAGGGAAGAGATTTCAGACCATTGATGAGATTCAGGAAAACACAACAGGGCAGCTGATGGCAATTAGGAGAACTGTGTGAGGTCCCAAGATGCCTACTTTGAAGGGGACTGAAGCATCATTGTCCTATGTACAATGTTTCTTGTATCTTGTATCTCCTTCAATAAATGTCTCTATTTTCATATTACATTGCTATATATATGAATACGCATACACACACACACATATATACATATGTATTCACTATCCATGGATAGTTTTTAATATTTAAAGAAGTCAAATATGTTTCAAAAGAACATTAAAGGAACTATTTTTTAAAATGAATTCTAACAATTGCAGCTAAGTGGTTTAATTTTAATAAAGCCTACTCAAATATTCCTAGGGATGGAATTGCTAACTTTTTGTATTAGGGAAATGAGATGGAATAATTGGCAAGTTTCATGCTTCACTGAATTGATGGAGAGTAAAGACTAATCTTTAATTTTTTGTTCTAAATTTTAAAGTGTTACTACAACTCTGGTATTGTCTTTATCAGAATTAGAAAACTAGAATATGCATTCAGGATAATGAAAAAATATGATCAGTGTAATGATAGAAAAAAGTTTAGTTTCCAAATACATTTTTAAATACTGGGGTGGACAAAAGTAGGTTTACAGTTGTGAGTATGCAAAACATAGTATTTATTTTTCTATTTTTATTTATTAATTATTGTATTATTTGCCATAAGAACAACTGTAAACCTACTTTTGCCAAATCCTGTATATATGTAGTGTCAATGTATGTGTTTTTTTCCAGTTGGAATTATGACTATGACTTCAACAGAGTATTTTTTACACTGTTATTTTATAGGGATGTTACATAGATAAATGATGTTTATAAGTATATAGTCAGATATTATATATAATAAAAATATATATGAAGTATGTGCAGATGGTATCCAGCCATGTAATAAGAAAAATAGAGACATTTACTGAGGCAGATACATGATAAAAGAAACATTGTGCATAGGACAACAACTCAGTCCCCTTCAAAGTAGATATCTTGAAACCTCACACAGTTCTCCTAACTGCAGCATGATGTTCTTTTTCTCTGGTAGCAGAAGCTGCGGAATGAATTTTGTCACAACACATTTCATACCAAGATCCTGAGTCAAAATCTCAGACACAGTAGTTTTTGGAATCCCCTGATCAGCTTCTAGTTCTCGCACTGTCAGTCGCCAACCTTTGTTGATAGCAGCCTGTACACGTTCAACATTCTCAGGTGTTCTGCTTGTTGCAGGCCTTCCAGAATGTGGGTCACTTGCAACAGACTCTCGACCATCTTGGGAACATTTGTGCCTCACTTTTATTTATGCTGCACTCATTGCACCACCCGCAAAAGCCTTCTGAATCCCCTGAATATTTTCCGTGGAGGAATGTTCAAGCTTAATACAAAATTTGATGCAGATTCATTGCTCAACTCACTCAGTCATTTTGAATGTGACAATGGCCACATAGTACACATGCTCACTCAATGGCATCTACCACCCCCACTGACTAGTACAGTGAAGTCATCATTGTTCATGCATGCACATTCCAGTCCATTTTCCTTGGCTATCAGGTTACATTGATGTCACATAAACCATTCTCATTATATTAACAATGGCTGGACTTTTTCCAGACAGACTTCTATGATCAGATATTTTATTCTTTTCCTTTGTGGTTTCTGTCTTTCTTTTCAATTATTTATTATGTTATTGTCAAAAACTAATCCATGTACTCTACTAAATTAAACCCACTGTGATTAAATGGTTGGTAAACATAATTCCAGGTGGGTTGAGGGTGTGTTATATTATAACTGAAGTTGACTTGATGTACTTTGAAATAATTGCTTAGAAAAAAAAGTCTGTAGGCAAATTATTCTAATTGGTCAATTTTCCACCAGAGGTAAAAATAATTAATATAGCTTGTGCTCCCAATATACAATATAAAATACCCCATCATAACACTTAATATGTGTTTACTTGGGACCTTGTATTTTTGGTCTTTGATTGCTAGCACCTTAGTAAATATTTGCTTAGAAGATGAACCCTGCTTTTCATAGACTGGAAGCAATGGTTCTGGAATTGTGGTCCCTTAACTAACAGCATCAGCATCACCTAGGTTTTGTTATAAATGCAAATTCCAGCCCTAACCCAGGTCAGCTACACTCTCGGGGTGGATCTCAGCAAGCCCTTTAGGATTTCTGATGCACACTAAAATTTGAGAACCATTGAGATAAAATACACTAAATGGATAAGATATAGTTCTCAATTATGATCACCAGGAATCAATCAGTTAATTTTGGTTGAAGGCAGTGATTTCTTCCCTAGATGTTTAAAATGAAATGTTCTAATATTCTGAAGGTAAAGTAAAATGTTATGTGTGATCATTATAAATAAGATGAAGACTAAATAGCCTTAAAAATCTTAATGCCAAATACTTGACATGTTTTTTTTTTTTTCTTTTTTAAGGACTGTATTTAAATAGTCTAAATACGAAACGGGAAGTGTCACAATTTATCCTAATACATCTTTTCCTAGGACTGTGTTATCTGAGTTGAGTATATTTTTCTTTTTTTTTTTAAATATATTTATTGATTATGCTATTACAGTTGTCCCATTTCCCCCCCCACTCCACTCCATCCTGCCCACCCCCCTCCCTCCCACATTCCCCCCCCATAGTTCATGTCCATGGGTCATACTTATAAGTTCTTTGCCTTCTACATTTCCTACACTATTTTTACCCTCCCCCTGTCTATTTTCCATCTATCATCTATGCTACTTATTCTCTGTACCTTTACCCCCCTCTCCCCCTCCCACTCCCTTACTGACAACCCTCATGTTCTAGTTGTTTGCCTAGTTTGCTCTCGTTTTTGTTTTATGTGTGGTCGTTAATAACTGTAGTTTGCTGTCATTTTTACTGTTCCTATTTTTGATCTTCTTTTTTTTAGGTAACTCCCTTTAACATTTCATATAATAAGGGCTTGGTGATGATGAGCTTCTTTAACTTGACCTTATCTGAGAAGCACTTTATCTTCCCTTCCATTCTAAATGATAGCTTTGCTGGATACAGTAATCTTGGATGTAGGTCCTTGCGTTTAATCTTGGGTAATGTAATGATGATGTGCCTTGTTGTGTTCCTCCTTGGGTCCAGCTTCTTTGGGACTCTCTGAGCTTCCTGGACTTCCCGGAAGTCTATTTCCTTTGCCAGATCGGGGAAGTTCTCCATTATTTGTTCAAATAAGTTTTCAATTTTTTGTTCTTCCTCTTCTCCTTCTGGCACCCCTATAATTCGGATGTTGGAATATTTCAAGGTGTCGTAGAGATTCCTAAGCCTCTCCTCATTTTTCCAAGTTCTTGTTTCTTCATTCTTTTCTGTTTGGATGTTTGTTTCTTCCTTCTGGTCCATACCATTGATTTGAGTCCCAGTTTCCTTCTCATCACTATTGGTTCCCTGTACATTTTCCTTTGTTTCTCTTAGCATAGGCTTCATTTTTTCATCTGTTTTTCGAACAGATTCAACCAAGTCTGTGAGCATATTGATAACCAGTGCTTTGAACTGTGCATCTGATAGGTTGGCTATCTCTTCCTCGCTTAGTTGTATTTTTTTTTGGAGCTTTGAAGTGTTCTGTCATTTGGGCCATTTTTTTTGTTTGTCTTGGAGCGTCTGTTACTTTAAGGGGCGGAGCCTTAGGTGTTCACCGGGGCAGGGTAATGCTGGTCGCTGCACTGTGATGCTGTACGTGAGGGAGGGGCCGAGAGGGAGCAATGGCGCCCGCCTCACTCTCCTCCGGATTTCAATCTTTCACTCCGATACCCACAATCAAACTGGGCCACTCTGGTGCTGGTTCCCGAGTAAGTGGGCCTGTGCACACTCTAGGCCCCTGTGGGTCTCTCCAACAACCTCTCCTGTGAGGCTGGGAGTCTCTCCTGCTGCCGCCCCAACCCCCAGGGGCGCTTTTAATCAGAGGTTTGAGGCTTTATTTCCCCGAGCTGGAGCCCTGGGCTGCGCGGTCTGCTTTGCTGCCCGCCGTTTGTCCAGTTTATCTGTGGGCGAATGTGGTGCCGCAGGGTGCTACCCGCCACTCTGCCTGCCCCACTCTCCGCCACTCTGAGTCCGGCCCTCTGGGTTTATCTGTGCAAATGTGGGGCCGCAGGGTCTGCTAGTGCTCGGACTGCCTGCGCCATTTGTCCCACACTCCACCAGTCTCAGTCCCGCCACAGCCACGCGAGTCCTCTCCACCCGGGTGCCCGTCTCCGCCCCTCCTACCAGTCTGGATGAATGTTTATTTTCTATTTTCTTGGTGTTGGTCCCCCTTGCTGTTCGATTCTCTGTCAGTTCTGGTTGTGCGAGGAGGCGCAGTGTGTCTACCTACGCCGCCATCTTGGTTCCTCTCCGCCAGCTCCTACTTGACATGTTTTATATGTAACATATTGGCAAGAGCTTCATACTGACTTGCTAATATTGGAAGCCAAAGATTTAGTGAAACATTTTAAGTTGAAATATCTGTACATTCGGAGACCTAAAAGGCAGAATTAAACAATTGACAGAATAGGTCCTATTTTGGAATAAGCAATAATCATTATTTATTTCACATGTATTAAAATAAAGCTTTGAATATTTTTGCTTTTGCATAATATCAGAAAATATAGAAAATATTTCAAAAGACAGAAAGGAATCTAGTAGTGTACATAAGAAAGGAAAGTGAATTTAAAAAAACAAACCTAAAATGGGGTCAGACCAGTTAACATAATGTAGAGTTTGTAATTACACTTTGGTTCGTATGTAGTAAAATCAGTATTTATGGGAATATTTAGTGAAAAAAAAACAAATGAACAAAATAGAAATTAGAGCTAATTTTCAAGGTTAATTGTTGGCTCTCTGACTCTCAATTTCTCATTTTGTAAAGATTAGCCCAATGATATTTTCTGGTATTTCTGCAGAATTGAACACTTGTGAACTCTGTCCTTTTTGACAATCTCTCCACTTTTGCTTTCTCCTCCTCCTTCTCTGATAATAGAATCTGCCTGTCTGTTATAAGATCCTATTGTTTCTATTGTTCTATTTCTTGACTGAGGTTGTTGTCCAGGTATACAGTGACTTATATTTTTGTAACCTATCCTCTTAATTTTTCATTGAAAAATGCATTGATACTTTCACTACCCTAATGGCTCATGTATAAATCTAAAACTTTACACCTAATTTGCTTTTCTTTAAGTCCAAATTCTTTCAGGACAATATATTTGAAAATGTGACCATTTAATTCAAATAATCCAGGATTTGTAAAGCTAATAATTTATTCTCCAAAGTCTTTTTCATCTCATCTCCCTAATTCTATCAAAGGCAGCATTATTTAGTCACTTTCCAAACACAGAATGGCTTTCAATTTCCATATTCCTCCATCCTCTCTAGCTAAATAATCCTAAAGTTATTCCATTCCTTCCTGTGAAAGAATAAATATTTCTCTTTCCTTTCATGCCCACCACAAGGATCTTAGTGAAGAACTTTCTTACCTAACACCTGAAAGACTGCAAAACATAATTTTCTGCCACCTCTAATCTGTCTGTATGAAGATCTATTCATTTTATGGGCCCCTGCTATATGATTTATCTTCCTAAAGATGTTGATTTAATCATGTTTCTGCCATGCTTAAAACATTTTAGTAGAACTTCACGGCTAACAGAATTCAACCAAATACTTAAGTGTGGAAGTAAAGAACCTCCAAGTATTGCTATTTTTATTATATGGTGATATGTAACTTATAAAGAGCTTGTACACATTTTAATCACTTGTCTTTTCACCAACTTTGACTTGTGTGTGAAAAATTAGGAAATGATATTTCAGAGATTCTATATCTGTGATGTCTTGATTGGGGCCAGATCCTCTATTTTTAAATTTTATTTTAATATTTTAATTAATAATTTATTTTCCAGTTTCATTGAGGTATGATTGACAAATAAAATTGTATATATTTAGGTGATTCAATGTAAATTTTTAAGGTGCATAATGTGATAACTTAATATGCATATATATTGTGAAATGATTATCATAACCAAGGTAATTAACACATCCATCACCTCAGATAGTTATCATTTTAACACTTATGGTCTACTTTGGGCTAATTTCAAGTATACAATACCCCAGAATTAACTATGGTCAAATGCTGAACATTAGATTTTCATCTTCTTCATCTATCAGTACTTATGGATTTTAAGAAAGATCCAAGTACAACATTTGAGAAATGTAATCTGAATTTAATCATTGTGATTAGTATTCTGAGGGACTGATTTCTTTGACCTTGAAGAAAGCTGTGAGTCTGCTTTGTGTCACAAATACCTACAGATTTATTGAAGTCAAATTTTATATCTGGATACCAACTAGTCAAAAATGAAATCCACTTGCTCTTCAGAAAGATGAAAACTAGACTAGGAGAGAAAATACCTGAACAACTAAGCAAGTGCAACAGACTCTGGATTTTAACTTCGTGTACTGGCTTTAGGCTTAAGCACTCCACCTGGAGCAAGGCTGCCAGGAGGTCACTTCAATCAAAGGAGGGACAGGCTTAAAATAATTGAGGGTAAAGGATTAGGAGAGTGAAATTATTTTCAGTAGTCTTTCTTCAGTGTGTGGTAACAATGTAATTTTTCTCTGTCTATTATTCCAAAGAGATTACTCATCTCATGCAGCGACTCTCAAATGGATTTATTTTTCCTTGCCTTAGCCTTTTTGAAAAAATGCAAACCCATCATGTTATAGACCTGTTCGGATTTACTTTATTGTTAGTTTTTTTTTCCTTAAGAAATGAGGATTCATATATTCTCTTGTCTCTGCCAGGACATGGTACTACAGATGATTTATTTGAGGTGAGCCCAGGAAGCACATACAAGAAAATAGGGAAACTGAGACAAGAAAGGGAGAAGGTCAAGGGTAATTTAAGAAGGGATTATTGCTGTGGGCAACTGGAGCTCAATCCCACTGTGGACATTCTCAGATGCTGTGTAGGATTAAGCTCAAATCAATCCAACTGAAGAATGGGCAAGCTGTTACATTTATTTACCTCTCCAAATTACTGCTTGAGGGATATCCGTGTGGTGCTTAATCCCCAATATTTGTTAGCTTTCCTGAATGTGGGCTGAGCAAGACTCACCTTTAACTGGAACATAATCAACAAAAGAAAAAAGCAAACAAAATATAACCAGAGACATTGAAATTAAGAACATTGTAACAATAGCCACAGGGGAGTGGGGAGGGGATAGTGGGGAGACGGGTCTATAGGAGCTACTATAAAGGACACAAGGACAAAATCAAGGGGGAGGGTAGAGGTGGGGGAGGGAGGTGGGACTGGCTGGGGTGGGGTGGAGGGAAGGGGAGAAAATGCAGACAATTGTAACTGAATAAAAATTAATTAATTAATTTTTTAAAAAGAAAAAAAGCTCAAAAAAAAATAAATAAAGAGTCAGCTGCCCCAGAGAAAGCCCTCAGGGAAGAAAAGAGACAAATACTAGAATGGAGAATCTGAGAATTTGTATAAAAACTGTCGACAGTGGTTGTAATGAATGAAACTCAAAAGAGGTTACTAGGAAAAATGTATCAGCAAATCAACAGTGTCTTATCATCAGTTTATGCATATTTATACAACCATTTCTTTGGCACCTATTGTGTACTAAGCATTGACAAGACATTGGGAAGATTTAAGTTGGCAAAGCCAAAAACCGAGCCTCCATTGTGTATACTGTCTCCTTCAGTCCCCGCATCAAATGACCTTTATCCTTATAAACCTTACTCTAAAATGTCTTTTATGCCTTTCTCCCCCATCTCTGTTTTTCTGGCCGATGCCCTAGTTTAGGCTCACACCATAATTACTTTTATAGATGACTACAAGATCTCTTAACTGGTCTTCCTTCTAGTTTCACCCTGCATAAAACCTTTTACAGATTCTCAGAATAAAATTCACACTCTTTGTCTATGGCCTACTAGCTCATCTTCCCACTGCTCACACTGTTCATTTTCTTCTCTCTACCCCAAATGCAGTAGTATGTGGCTCACCCATGTCATGATACTTTCTGTTTCCTGAATTCACTGGTGGATGCACAGTGGCTATGCATCCTCCAAATCTCCTTTTTAAACTGAATCTCCACCCCTCAGTAGCAACTGCTACACATGTGCTTTACTTCTGGTTAACTCCTGCTGTCAGATTAGGTGACTTCTTCCAATACTCTCTCTTGATCTCTACATAGTCCTTGCTTGTCTTTCAATAACTTACTTAATATATCCTTACCATAATACTTCGTTGCACTGTATTGCATATATCCTATTATCTGTTTCTTCATCTAGCCTATGAATTCCTTGAAGACACAGATTTGTGCACGTTATGTCTGTATACATGCCCCAAAGCCTGAAATTTCTGTTCATTTGCAATAATGTTAAATGAATGAAATGTAAAATAATGAAATAAGGCAATGCCCCTAACTCCAAGGATCTCACAGAATAAGGCCTGATATCTGCCTTTAAGGAACTTGCAGACTTACGACGTTTTGGAAACTTAATTACTTGCCACATCAGTACATGCAATAATTGCAAATGCCTTCCCATTGAGATCATAGGTAAGGTCTAGGCTAAAATAAGATATAGCAAGTTTTCCTGGTATTAACTATAAGCTTCATTCTGGGTAATTTTGGTCCTAATTTCCTCCAGTTATTGCTGCTGTGTTCCTCTACAACCTTCCATACCTCTGGGCCCCTCATCCTCTGAATCCGATGAAATGCCAAAATTTAGCTCCAAGAAGCCACAATGGTTTAGTATTCCATGGTCTTATCTCTCTTTGCCTCATTTTGTATTTATAATACAGGCTTAAAAAGGCAATGAGACAGCTGAAAAAGGGTTTCTTTTTCTGTCTTTATTTAGCAGTTGCTTCTTAAAGCAGGAAAATAGCATCATTTTCATGACTAATCATCTTTTTTCCCTATATTAGCACCAAAAGGAAGTAAGATGTCAGTGGGTTTATAGCAATCAAAGATTGTGACTGGCAGTACTGGGTGCTCTTTTATTTGATTTGCAAATCATTGCAAATCAAAATGTTTTAAATGGAAGGCTACTCAAAAATGGCAAATCTGATAAGAATTAGTACAGGGTTATTGCGTTAATGAAGGCTCTCTCTTTGACCAAACTTTAGACATGCTCCTCTGAGCCCTCTTTTGACTGGGCCCTGTCCTCAGTCCCTGTCTTTAACCTGCTTAGTCAGTTGCAATGAGGGGGAAGAGAATATATGACCTCAAAATATGACACCTTGGCATGTGAAATATTTTGAGTTGAAGGCAATCAAGACTCAGCAGACTCAAGAAAAACATTTACTCCTCCCTTAACTACCTAAAAGAATTTGGACAGGGGGCCTAGCTTAGAGAGAAAGCTATAGCCAGAAATAACTTTTATATGAATGACCCATCTGTATGGCAGGGCAAACACATAATTACCAAACATCTGCTCTTCTTATTGTCCTGTGAATTACCCTTCTTCCCTTCGAAACTCCAGGCCCTTATTCCATTCCTTAGCTCACAATGGCATAGAGGCCTCAAATGTCCGACTTGCCCTTGGGTTTCATATTTTGATGGGGTTCCTGTACATATAAAATTAAATTTGATCTTTTCTTGTTAATGTGTCTCATGTCAATTTAATTATTAGACCTGCCAAAGAACGTAAAGGGTAGAAGGAAAACTATTCCTCTCCAACAGTAACAAGATTCTGTTCAAACCCTGGCTGGTGTAGCTCAGTGGATTGAGCACAGGCCTGCAAACCACAGGGTCACTGGTTTGATTCCCACATTCTTGCGTTGCAGTCCAGGTCCCAAGTGGGGGCGCGTGAGAGGCAACCACATATTGATGTTACTCTCCCTCTTTCTTACTCCCTTCCCCTCTCTAAAAAGAAATGAATAAATAAAATCTTTCTTTTGAAAAAGATACTGTTCAATAAATTTAATAAGACTCAACCCACTCTTGTTATCTGATCACAGATAACAAGATGTGATCAAATTCCTCAAACCCCGCCCTTATATTTGATCCTGCTGGCCTGCCTTCAGCAAGAATTATATTTAGCTGTTTTAGCAAGAATCCCCCTACTCTTGATTCCCGCTTTTAGTAATTTTCTATGTATCTCCCTCACCCCCGCAACACACACAAATGCTCTACTTCTTGACTGTAAGTCCCCACAGCTGACTTTACTATATTCAAAATTAAGTCCCATCTCTCTCACCTGTTGTCATAGTCTTGCCATCTCTTGCAGTTGTCCTGAATGGTCTTTGTAATTGTTTTAACAAGTGTCAGAATGCATTTTTTCTTTCTTTTTTTAACAATTATTTTATTGTTGTTCAATTACACTTGTCTGCATTTTCTCCCCATCCCTCCACCAGACCCCAGCCAAACCCACCTCCCTCCCCAGCCTCCACCCTCCCCCTTGATTTTGTCCATGTGTCCTTTATAGTAGTTCCTGAAAACCTCTCTCCCCACTGTCCCCTCCCCACTCCCCCCTGACCATTGTTAGATTGTTCTTAACTTCAATGTCTCTGGTTATATTTTGTTCGCTTTTTTCTTTTGTTGATTATGTTCCAGTTAAAGGTGAGATCATATGGTATTTGTCCCTCACTGCCTGGCTTATTTCACTTAGTATAATGCTGTCCAGTTCCATCCATGCTGTTGCAAAGGGTATAAGCTCCTTCTTTCTCTCTGCTATGTAGAATTCCATTGTGTAAATGTACCATAATTTTTTGATCCACTCATTTGCTGATGGGCACTTAGGTTGCTTCCAGTACTTGGTTATTGTAAATTGTGCTGCTATGAACATTGGGGTGCCTAGGTTCTTTTGGATTGGTGATTCAGGGCTCTTAGGGTATAATCCCAGCAGCAGAATTGCTGAGTCAAAAGGCAGTTCCATTTTAGTTTTCTGAGGAAATTCCATACTGTTTTCCACAGTGGCTTCACAAGTCTGCATTCCCACCAACAATGTACTAGGGTTCCCTTTTCTCCTCATCCTCTCCAACATTTGTTTGTTGATTTGTTTATGTTGGCCACTCTGACTGGTGTGAGATGGTACCTCATTGTGGTTTTAATTTGCATCTCTCTGATGGCTAGTGATGCTGAGCATCTTTTCATATGTCTCTGGACCCTCTCTATGTCTTCCTTATGTTCAAGTCCTTTGCCCATTTTTTAATTGGGTTGTTTGTCTTCCTGGAGTGGACTTGTGTGAGTTCTTTATATATTTTGGAGATCATACCCTTTTCTGAGGTGTCATTGGCAAATATATTTTCCCATACTGTTGATTCTCTTTTCATTTTAATGCTGTTTTCTTTAGCCATGCAGAAGCTTTTTAATTTGATGGGATCCCATTGTTTATTCTTTCCTTTATGTCCCTTACTTTAGGGGAGGTGTCTGTGAGGATGTTTCTGCATGGAATGTCTGAGATTTTCCTGCCAATGTTTTCCTCTAGGACTTTTATGCTGTTATGACTTATATTTCAGTCTTTTATCCACCTTGAATTTATTTTTGTGTATGGTGATCGAGTTTCATTTTTTTGCACATAGCTGTCCAGATCTCCCAACACCATTTGTTGAAAAGGCTATTTTTGCTCTATTTTATGCTCCTGCCTCCTTTGTCAAATATTAGTTGACCGTAGAGACTTGGGTTTATTTCTGGGCTCTCTGTTCTGTTCCATTGGTCTATGTGCCTGTTTTTATGCCAGTACCAGGCTGTTTTGATTACAGTGGCCTTGTAATATCAGGTATTGTGATCCCTCCTGCTTTGTTCTTCTTTCTCAAAATTGCTGCAGCTATTCGGGGTCGTTTATGGTTCCATATAAATTTCTGAAATGTTTGTTCTATATCTGTGAAATATGTCATGGGTACTTTAGTAGGGATTGCATTGAATCTATAAATCGCTTTGGGTAGTATGGCCATTTTGATGATATTAATTATGCTAAGTGAAATAAGCCAGACGGTGAGGGACAAATACCATATGATCTCACCTTTAACTGGAACATAATCAACAAAAGAAAAAAGCAAACAAAATATAACCAGAGACATTGAAGTTAAGAACAATCTAACAATAGCCAGAGGGGATTGGGGAGGGGATAGTGGGGAGAGCGGTTTTCAGGAACTACTATAAAGGACACATGGACAAAATCAAAGGGGAGGGTGGAGGTGGGGGAGGGAGGTGGTTAGGCTGCGGTAGAGTGGAGGGGTGAGGAGAAAATGCAGATAACTGTAATTGAACAACAATAAAAATTTAAAAAATTAAAATTAAATTTTAAAAAAGAAAAAAAAGAATCACTTGTGGTGAATCATCAGCATCACTGTGCATGGATCATCTTTGATGTGCTGCATTATTCAGTTTCCTCTTCATTAAAGTAGAAAAGTGACTTTAGATATCTTCTTGTATTCCTGATTACACAGTGGAATCTGCCCCTGACCTCTAACTGGCAGAGTTTAGAAAGAAAATAAAATGGAAAAAAACTATTTCACTTTCTTCCATAACCAAAATATTCATTGAAAAGAAGACAAATTTGCTACCTTAAAATGTCTCTTTAGCATTAAAAATATCTTTTTCTGGTTGTTTTTAAGAAACTGCAGACACAGTAGAAACTCTGAAAACCTGAGTAGAAGTTACCCTTTTGTGAGAAACACTTATATTTGTAAGAGAAATATCCATTTGTAAGGGTGTTTCCCTCTCTGTACCAACAAGAGTGGGTTGACTAAATATTTAGAAACTCTTATGGATGCAGAAGGCAAAGACTTAAGGCTGCATGCACATGATACATGTGAATTTATATGAGCCAAGTAGCTCATGGATCAGCAAACTTTTCATGTAAAATCCAGATACTGAATATTTTCAGCCTAGAGGGCCATACAGTCTTCATTGCAACTACTCAACACTGTGGTGGTAGCTCAAGGGATCCATAGACAATACACAATGACCAGAAATTACTTGTTACAATAAAACTTTACTTATGGATACTGAAATATGAATTTCATATAATTGCACATATTCCTTATTTTCTAATGTGAAACACTTGAGGCTAAGACAATTTCATTATATTATCTTTAACATAAATTTATCAATGTTTATTTCCTCAATGATTCACAAAATATTTTTACATCCCTTTCTTCTTCCATTCTTGAGGTTCTATGACTGTAAAACAAAATTAGTAGTCCCATGTTAATTCAGAGAAGTATCACAGAATTTCATATGCAAGTAAACCTCCCTTCAAATTTTTATTACATTTATTCCAATATGTACCTTTGGAAAAGTTGCATATTTCTGTCATTATAAATTCTTCTTCTGTGAAGTAGAAATCATAATTCACTTACAGCTGCTTGGGGAAGGACTGAAGGTAGATATAGTCAAAATAAGGATTAAATTATAGATATCATGTTAAAATCTCACAAGAAAAAATGATTGTTGCACAAATCTATGAATTTGCAATCATTATAAAAAGGGTAAGCAATTAGTAGTATAAGTGAATCTTTTGCTTGAATTATTTTGTTTTTGCTGCTCTGATATGTGGCATGCCTGACATTTATGTGCTTTGGGTATTCAAACACTCTTCATTTGCTTAAGAAATTGAATGGTCTTTCCATAAGATGACATAATATAATTATATGATAAGATGTGACAATATAGATATTAACAAAATTTCTATTCATAGATTTACAATTATTCTTTCTCAACTCATGTTTATAACCTTAGCTTAACTATAGGTAAACTAGATATATTATAGTACAATCTGGTACGGTGACCTGTAACCTACCTAGTCCTATGCCATTCATCCCAGTAACTGGCGGGGATAGTGGGAAGAGGGTATTACAGGAACTACTATAAAGGACACATGGACAAAACCAAGGGGGAGGGTGGAGAGGGGGGAGGGAGGTGGGTTCACCTGGGGTGGGGTAGAGGGATGGGGAGAAAAGGCATACAACTGTAATTGCATAACAATTAAAAAAAAAAAAAGAATTGATTAAAATTAAGCTTTCTCTCTCTAATTCATATTGCTAAATTTCCAGTAAGTATAATGCATTAATTCTTAAACAACTTAATAAGTGGTTTTATTAGGTTGTAAAGATGGATGAAATGCTTAGCATGGGTTGAGGGTCATGGAAATTAGCAGAGTGAAGCAGAACTAGAGGTGGGTTTTATTCTTAGTTCTAATGTGAAAAAATATACTTAATTTAGAATGTTGAACTAATTACTCAATTGCTCTTTGCTTCTTATGTAATATGGAAATAATGATATTTCCTATCACAAATATTTGTTGTGAAGATTAAACAGTTAATACATGAATATATAAGAAATTTAGAAGACTACTAGTCCATAAAAATTGCTCAATGGTATTCATTATTATGATGATGATGATGATTATATCCACACAGATGTCCAACATGAAATTGTACGCCAACTTAGAAAATAAAGTACCATGTTTCCATCTTTTTGAGGTTACTCCTCTCCTTTATCATGGTTTCTGGCCCCACCCTTTTCTTAATCACCCAAGCCTGAAACCTGGCAGGCATCTGTTGCTCCTTCTGCACCCATACCTTCCACATGCAATCAGTCATCATGTTTATGAATTTAACTTTCTGAACATCTGTTAAATAAGGCCCTCTCTCTTCATCCCCTCTGTTATGATTACAACTCATATGGTCATTATCTCTTATTTTTGATTCTTAAAATTTCCTTATATCTGGCTTATTTGCCTTGATACCTGGACCTTTTTTTCTAGTAGTTATCATCCAAGATAGCCTGGGAACCAAAGGATTGCCGCTTCAATTCCTAGTCAGGGCACATGCCTGGGTTGAGGGCGAGGTCCCCAGTAACACACTGATGTTTCTCTCCCTCTCTTTCTCCTTCCTATCCCCTCTCTCTAAAAATAAATACATAAAATCTTTTTAAAAAGAAAATAAAATAAAAACTCCTAGTCTTCCTGAAGTTTTTAGTGATCTCCTGCATGTTTTTCCTGCCTCATCTCCATATACCTTATGCTCCACACAAGCATGCAGACACATGTGCATGTGTCTGACTCTCTCTCATGACTGACAAGTTATTCCTCGACATTGGCCATAAGCCTTAGTTTCTCTGTACAATAATAACCATATTTTAAAATAAGTTTTTGTTTCTGTCTACCCCTTATCTCCCCCATTATATTGTGAAGCTCTTTAGATCCATGCCCAATACTTAATAAGTATCAATATGTAGTTGCCGAATAGTTGACATTTAGAATGAATTGTTTCTGGGGGGAAATTGCGCTGAAGGAATTCATATATGACCCCAATTTCCTGTTGAGACATGTCATCTACATTTTTGAATTACCTCTTCAGGTTCAAGATTATGTCTCCACATGAAAGAGAATAATTGTCTATGTGTTTTGGACTTTGCTGAACAGACACCTTGATGTTGCCCTCATTAGCCCTTCAGTTCTAATTTTTATTGGCCAAGATTATATACAAATTTGCAATCATATTACAATGTTGTTTGTTTTCTTTATGATATTACTATGGTTTGGAAGTTCTCATTAGTTTACTGTATTTGATTGTCCCTGTGGAACTCAGTTGTTTTGGTTTTGGCAGAGTTTTCATGAAGCTTCACAGCTAATTCTTGGCAGTCAGTTTATAAGCTTGAAAAAGGGAATGTTAGCCAGAATTTGAATCTCTTTCATTTTATTGCACATTATTGATTTAGAATATTTAGTCTTCTAATATAGATGACATAGAAAAGAGTGCCACAAAACAAAACTTAACATGATAAAGAAAAGTTAACTCATGAAAATAAATTTTAAGGAAATGGACAATTTCACTATTGTGAAGAAAAAAAATTTTTAGCAAAAAGGAAGCTGTTTCCAAATTCAATTAAGATGAACAAGTGAGTTGCCAAACCATATCTTAGATCAACTCAAAACTGGCATTTGGTTTCAATCAAGATATTGAAAAATTCACAAATCTCTCATTTAAAGATACCAAACTATTTAAAACTTTGACTCAGTATATCATTTGTGAACACATTGCTTCTCTTAAATATGTGAACTAAAGTATATGAATCAAAGTGGTTTTTCAAATAGGCAAGGAATATTATCATGGTTTTTAGCAGATGTGAGCAGTACAAATTCATGTAGATAGAAAAAATCAGGAGTAGACATTTCTTATGAGCTCTCAGAACACTAATTAAAATCTAGTCAATAAAGGATGGAAATTTAAAAATAATATTTTCTGCAAATTCCATTAAAAATTTTTTATTATAGGTGTCTTATTATGTATATTTATGTGGTTACTTTTATCTACCAAATAAATCTGGAAATCAATCAATGTTTCAAAAAATGTAAGTGAAAACCCAGGATTAATGAAAGTTGTTATTAAAAACTTTACGTATATAAAAACAAGATTATGTTTATGTCAATTGTATAGAAATAAAAAATATATTTGGAAATCATTACATTGTACTAAATTAGCTACTTTTCAGGGGTCAGGAAAAGTGACTTAGCAATACATAAAGCACCCCAAAATAAAATTATTTTCAAATTACTTTCTGATTTTAATACATTTAACGGTTTTTCCCCATCAAGTCCAGCTAAACATTAAAAATTGAGCAAATAAAGTACACTTATTAATCTGTGTTCAGAGTACTTAACCAATAGTAAGTTGAAATGAAATCATTGTAACAATTCTTCGTTTACTAATTCTTCTCTACTTGGGGCAATTAAAGATGCTTATAACTTGTCAAAAGTCAACCTGTGGCTGTAAACTTTAGTGTAACTGACTGAATACAAATATAGTATGTACTTTTCCTATGGTTCTACTTTTATTATTCAAATAGAAATATTCAAAGCAACTTGGATGTCATGAGGTATGGAATTTTAGGCAGCTAAAACATGGTTAAAAATAAGATCGTTATAAAATGTGAATTAAAGCCATTTGCTGATTACCCATTTACTTTCAGACTATTTGAAAAAATAGAATATTGTGAGATTAATGGCTCTGCTTTGTTCACTTATGTATGACAAATGCCCACAATAGTTCCCGGTACATGGCTGGTACTTAATAATTATTAGATGAATTAATTGAATGAGGAAGTGAGCAGGCAAGGGCATACATAATTTGGTTCCTTTAGAGTCAATGATTAAGGATTACATGGCAATGGTTTAAATAACTAAATATTGACCGAGAAGAAAAGAGACAAATAAATCTTTTGATATTAGGTGAGATTATCTTTTAAATTGGTATATACAACCAATAATAACTGCCTGCCTACTATGTGCCAGGAAAAACCACTAGATTATAATTTCTAGAAAATAAGGTCCAGACTCAGATTTTCCTAATGTCCCAGAACCTTCCACAACCAGACTCTGGATAAGTTGTATTGGATGGGCATATCCAAATATGTAACTTACCAGGGGTCTGCCCTTTTTTATTTAAACCAAATCATCTCTTCATTACAGCTTATTTGCCTAAGAACCATGAATTAGCTGTTTTGGAATTCTGGTTGGTGTAGGTACTAAGAATTCTGTGAGGATATATATTATAGAAATAAATGTATGGTTAAGAAGAGTTCATTATCTAAATTCAGACACTGTCAGGAAAAAATGATGAAATCTAACTTCGGTATCCTTCAAGTGCTTATTGGAAAGTCACGTTGAAAAGATCACCCTGAGCCAAGTAAAGGCCAAAATGTACAGCGAGAAGGAACAGAGCTGGGTTGGGGTTGTTTTGGAATTAGTGCTGCAGAGAATTTTTACAATCATTGGCTGCTCTCTCTGGGATTAACTCTCTGAGTTAATCGGCAGCCAGTTGGCTCAGTTTAGCCATCTCTTCTGACTATACCTGAAATGTCCCAGGAATGAGCCATTCAAAATGAATGGAAGAATAGGGACAAAAGAACACCAATGTAGGTCAGCTTGAACCTTTATTCAAATTATCAGTGGCACAGAGGAGAGTCCTATTTACAAAGTATTATGTCTTCGCACCCCTCAGGCTTCCAGAATCGGGTCCGAGGAACTTAACTTGGCCATATATCTGTCTTCATGGGAATTACTCTAATGTATAACAAGATCATATCAATTATTATTGTTTGTTAATATCTGTGGGAAGTGCTGAGTTACCTTCTGACAGAAATCTCATGTAAAAAAAATAATTATGGCATTAAGAAGATAACGGAGTTCCTGGAAATCTAACTGATTGGTTATGCCATTGACAATACCCTTGAATTTTATCCCATAGGTCAGTTTAATATTATAAAAAAATAGATGGGCAATTCACCGGTCCATATTGATCAATCACACAATCCTTACAACCTTCTAATTATCAACTTCACATAGACTCACATACATATAGACACAACTCCAAAAGTGCCTTTTCCTTGTGGCTTTATTTGGCAATAATATTGGTGACACTTCATTCTCCCAGACATTACATTTCTCTAGGTGTTGTTGCCAAAGCCTCAATCTTCAGTATAGACTAGCTTCCCCACAAGTCTGTTCTATCACCATCCTCATCAATATTTACTCTCTTGCTTTTACCAGACTAAGATAGTCAAAACATTGTTTTCAAAGTGGATTCAGTTGAAAATGCAACTGTCATTGAGACCATTTCAGATTAATATAAATATTCATAGAGGAGCAATAAACCAGGTAAAGCATGTCCACTGTTTATTCACAAACAACAATAAGTTTTTGTGTTTTAGACAAAAATAAAAGACAAAGGAAGTATTGGGATGAATTGTTACTTAAAATATATGTATATAAATGTATGTATACCCACATGTATTGTTGCAAACTTTGCAAAGTTTTAAAGGCTTTTGTATAACAAATTATGCCACTACCAATGAGATTTTGGAGATTATTTCATATTTACAGATAGGTATCATCTTGTCCTGGTTTGGAAAATGAAGGCATTAAAAAAATTGTGAAAATAGACTTTAAAAATCCTCCAATTATCAGAAATTCTATCAAAATGTTGTTCCACAGCCAAGTTGTTGGGGAATCATAAATATTTATTGTATTTTTTCTACCCTTCATAGACAACTACCTAGGGCTTTATCAACACATCCAAAAAAATCTGGAATATTGCCGCATTCAAAACATAAATGGGCTCACCCATTCAAATGGGTGACATTTGACATTTCTTTTAGGAATAGAAATTTCACCTGGCAACATTTAGGAAACACACATTTAACAGGGTGATATTCACAAGTAATACTGCTGCAAGGAAAATTCAAACCCAAATGTTCATATCATCTTTTAAAATAAAGATTTTATACAAGATTCCCCAACTTTCCTTTCCACTCCAAAAAAGTGCTAAGTCCAACAATATTTTTCTATGCTCATTCTTTGAAATCTGTATTGTCCTTATTTTTGTTGATCAGTATAGATTAATTCACTTCAGCAGTTTGGTGGCTAATGTATCTCTTAAACAAAGTATTTCCCTTATGAATAATTGAAACCTTTGCTGGTTATAAAGTTGCACCTTTGGCTCCTTCCACAGCTAACTGCTTCTTTCAAGTAGCAGATTCCAATCCATGAGTTTGTATCATGCGTCTGACATCCAGGGGGAAATCTAAGATTTGTTTTAGACAAACTTCCATTTTCTTTTCAAAGGTGTCAGGACTTGCTTGTTATTGTTTTATCAGAAAATAAAGTAGTTAGGTTTTTCTCCAGATCCTGTGTTCTAGCCTCTTTATCTGTGCTGAAGTTTAAAGAGGAACCAAACAGGAACAGAGTACTTCAAATAAATTATGGAGAGTTGAGAATATCTGCAAAATTTGGACAAAAAATGTATGTACATTTTTGTCCCATATAGAGAAAACAATTGCTATTTTTCACAATATAGGATTCTACCATCTTCTTCAAATGTATTTTGAAAATTAATTTTGTTTTCTTTTCTTTTTTTTAAATTTTAATTTTTATTGTGATTCAGTTACAGTTGTGTGCCTTTTCTCCCCATCCCTCCACCCCACCCCAGCCAAACACCCCTCCCTCCCCCACCTCCACTCTCCCCCTTGATTTTGTCCATGTGTCCTTTATAGTAGTTCCTGTAATCCCCTCTCCTCACTGTCCCCTCCCCACTCCCCCCTGACCATTGTTAGATTGTTCTTAACTTCAATGTCTGTGGTTATATTTTGTTTGCTTTTTTCTTCTATTTATTATGTTCCAGTTAAAGGTGAGATCATATGGTATTTGTCCCTCACCATCTGGCTTATTTCACTTAGCATAATGCTCTCCGGTCCCATCCATGCTGTTGCAAAGGGTATAAGCTCCTTCTTTCTCTCTGCTGTGTAGAATTCCATTGTGTAAATATACCACAGTTTTTGGATCCACTCGTTTGCTGATGGGCACTTAGGTTGCTTCCAGTACTTGGTTATTGTAAATTGTGCTGCTATGAACATTGGGGTGCACAGGTTCTTTTGGATTGGTGTCTCAGGGTTCTTAGGGTATAGTCCCAGCAGCGGAATTGCTGGGTCAAAGGGCAGTTCCATTTTTAGTTTTCTGAGGAAATTCCGTACTGTTGAAAATTAATTTTGCATAGAACAGATACAATTGTTCTTACTCTCAAGGTATACTTATACTTTGAATTGTTTTAAAGATATTTTTCCAATGATCATTAAAACTTAGGTAAACTTTCAAAGTCATATTTAAGTGGACCCAAATTTATTTTACATTTTTCTAATTAGAAATAATGTGCACAATTAACTTAAAATGTTTTATGTATATAGATTACATAGTACTTATTTTTTCACATGAATAAATAAATGAAAGAGCCATTCTTTTTCTTTAACACTATATATTTAATTAAATTTTCAACGGATTCTTTGAATACTTTCCTACTGTGTAATCTACTTTCAATTTACTTTTAGAAACAGATTAAAATTTTCTATTTGCATACATAATACATTCCACTGTTTTTCCCTTTTTAATACCTATTTGTCAAGTACACCAGAAATTATCTCCATCCCACGAGGGAGATTGGATATCTACTCAGGCTTTAGAGGCATTGTGACACAGAATGCTGTTTAATGGTACTGTCACCGTGAAGCTTTCTAGGGGTTGTTGTGAGTAGCAGAGTTTTATCTTCATTTTCCCTTCAGCTATTCTTCAAAAGTTCCTACATTTTATATCAATGAGGGGAAGATATGGTTACTAATAAGGTGTGAGCTGTACTAATGTTTTATGCTAGAATCAACTTCTTCTGACTATTATTGTAACAAAGTTCTTATTCAATTCTATCTTTAAAATACAATATATCCCAATATTGGGCAGTCCAAGTAGATTCCAAGTAGATTTGTCAACTTTAAGGCCGTTGGGGCCAGTAGATAGCTGAAAAGACATTACTTGCAGTCCTGTTTTGGGCAAGGCTGTTTTGTTTTGTTTTAGACTTTTAACATTTTGGTACCTATTCTCTTTATCCCATTTTTTAAAAAGATTTTATTTATTTATTTTTAGAAAGAGGGAAAGGGAAGGAGAAAAAGAGGGAGAGAAACATCAATGTGTGGTTGCATCTCACATGCCCCCTACTGGGGACCTGGTCTGCAACCCAGGCATGTGCCCTGACTGGGAATTGAACCAGTGACCCTTTGGTTTGCAGGCAAGCACTCAATCCACTGAGCCACAGCAGCCAGGGCCTATTTTATCCCATTTTTAACTGTAGAGCATTTTAACTATAACAAAACAAATTTACTTCCTCTATACACAACCCAAATTCTCTTCTCTCTAGCATATTACTCTTGATGAAGGTAATGCTTTTTTTTCATGTGTGTAGAATGGAGCCAAGAAAATTATTCATGACATTAAGAGGTCATAATTATTGCTGGTCTTCTTTCGAACCCCTACAGATTAGTTCTTGATAGGATTCTCCAATGAGTGCCCCTTTATGGCCTACACATGCTAAAATGCTATATAGGGGCTCCCCAAATGTAACTCTGTGCATGTGTGTATCTGTGGTTCTTGTGTCATGTGGTGCAAGATCTGTTTTCTCCTGTGTAAAATAAAAACAAAATTTTAAAAAAGCACAAATCACACAAAACAAAAAACAAAGTCCATTCACATTTTGGTTAGAAAGGGAAAAATGGAATAAGGAGAAATCTGCATGGTGTTTGTTTCATTTTGTTTTTTTTCATGAGATGCATTAACAACTAAATTCTGCTACTTGGAAGTAAACCACATTTCCAGAATACTAAATCAGCTTCCTGTGACAGTATTTGAAGTTAGAAAATTGAACAATTATTCAGGTGTCATTTCTATCAGGCAAGGAAGGAAGTGGGACACTTTCATTTAATTACCTTCGTGCTCGAGTGAAAAAAAGTAGAGATATTTTTCCTTATTTTAAATAAGTAGTATGATATTTTTACCCTCTCTGGTAAAAACATGGGGTTTTAAACAGATTGATTGGGGTGGTGTTGAAGTGAATGTGTAGTGTTGGTCAAGATTCCTTAACTCTCAAAGCCTCAAACTTTGTTCTATTATCGACAAAAAAGGAAATAAGAACATTCACCTCCTGTTTGTTTTGCTTTGTATTTCCAAGAATTAACTGAGGCAATGTATGTACCACACTTCAGTGTTTGGCATAGAAGATTTCGCAAAACCTGTCAGCTATTATAATTCACGTCTCCTTATAACATTCTTTCAATGTTGTATTGACATGTCTACATGACTTCTCCCCTATATTTACTTATGTCACATGAACTCCTTTTTGCTGGAAGCAAAACACAACTGAAATTGTTAAATAGCCTCTGCTAGCAGTATTTTTAAATGTGACATTTAGTAAATAACAGGAGAGCTTGCATTATCTGTTCCCTTTGGACATGAGGGATTAGTTGAAATTCTCAGTAAATTTTCTTGTTTGATTTCGACTATTAATTAAAGCACTAGCTCATTTTGAAAGACAGTTTTAAGCATTTGGAATAGTCAAATTAGGAAAACCCTTTTCTTTCTAGTTGCTGCATTTTTTTTCTTAATTGAGAAGTTTATGTTGCATCTAGAGAGACAGTGCTAGGGGGAGGTTCTTAATTCCTCTCCTACCAATAATTATATGATTGTAAACAAGATGATTAGTATTTGCCTTATTTTCTACAGCATTGGTAGCAGATGAATGTGAATAATGCAAAAGTTTTTCTGTGTTTGTGCCCTTCATACATTGTCGCATTTGTGGGAAATCAGAACAATTAATAGTGAATTCAAAAACCAATTCTGAAAAAAACATTTCTGTGTGATTTAATGCAAAACTGAAGTCCAGGTATCTGAGTAACTTAAAATTTGAATCTGTCATTTGGGAAAGATATACTAACTCTGTTTCAACCCTTTAAACCAAACTCGACCAACCTCTGCTTGTGCAACCTCCCTATTTTATGGTTATATCAATTGAGCAGAACATCATAAAAGTGTTATTTTACTTTTTTTCAGGTAAGATAATGCTGAGCAATGTGGTCCCTCTGCAAAAAGACCTCTGGGAGTGGCCAAGGCTAGTAGGGGAAAGAAAAGGCATTTGTGCAGTTTATTTTATTACAGAACACGTATTTTCAATGATTGGTTTACCCTCTTTTTCTGTTTATAAGGACAAAATACATAAGTTGCATCGCTTGACCTAAACTTGTACCTGAAAATGTACCAAATATGTATCATATTCATTTTGCCTACTTCATTCATTCAAAGTCTATCTCAATATTTTTTTAAAATGTGTACTGAGGACTTACCATGTGGCAGAAATAGGTACTGGTTTCAAAAATGCAAAGGAAGTTGTTCCTCATGGGGACCAGGACAGAGAAAAGGGAAGCTGCAAAGAGCTCAGAAAGAAGAAGCCTTGGCTCCTTCATTCAGCTGGGGGAATGGGTGGAAGAGGAGAAAATAACCCAGGCAAAAACAACTTAAACGTAATGACTCAAAAATCCATACCCTTAAGGAAAATAGCTGAATAAAAATGTTGATTGAAAGCTAAGCTACTAAGGAATTATAATGCCAAGTTAAGGTGTTTGGGCTTCAGTTCAGTTCCTCTATAATTAATAATTATATATAATATAATATAATATAGTATAATATAATATATAATTAATGTTTTAAAATCTAAGTAGATATTATAGATTTACATTGCTTTATTTATAACATTCCCAAATCCCTTTCTTGGTTATCTTTTACAATGTATGAATTAACTATATTTGTGATGCTTTTTCTTTGAGAGAGATATCCTCAGAAACTAGAAAACAAAGTTAATCCTTATGATTTTCAGAATTGGAAATCTGGTCATGAATATTGTACTTATTTGACATATAAGTAGTTGTACCTTAACAAGAATGTGCATATTATTTTATTAGAGCAGCATACTTCTGAAACACTAGCCTTATGAGAAAAATTCACTGTGACACTAATGCCAAGTAGTATATTACTTTTTGCTTTGGTAACTGACCACACATTAAAGCTCTAGCACATAGCACAGTTAATATAAAAAGAGGACATAATAAACATTTGTTACATGAGTGGGTGTGTTGCCAATTTATTAAATTGATATAATTTAATCAAAACAGGGTAAAACTATAATACTGGAAAATATATGGAGCAAATATTTTTGAAACATTGGCAAGAGAAAATACAGAGCAAATATTTTTCCCAGTAAAACAATATTTATTGTTTTTACCAATCCACACATTTATTCTTAAGCCCTATCTGATATAAATTACAATAGATTAACATTCTCAATTTTGGCATCAAAGCAAATACTAACAGGGGATTTTAAAAAGCCGAGAGCCCAAGCCACACCCCAGACCACCTAAATTAGGAAATTTAATGTCAGGCTCAGGCATCAGTACTTTTTAGAGCTTCCCATGGGGCAGTCAATGTTACATCCATGATTGAGATCCATAACCTTAGAGAGAACAACCAATCTTGACTTTGGATTGAATAAAATGTATGAAAAACACTTTTGCTTTTCTCCCCTAACTCATTTTTTTTTGTGGTTAAGTTTTCTTTTTTTTTTTTATTGTTGCTCAAACACAGTTGTTTTTGTTTTTGTTTTTTAATTTATTTATTTATTTTTATTCAATTACAATTGTCTGCATTTTCTCCCCTTCCCTCCACCCCACCCCAGCCAGTCCCACCTCCCTCCCCCACCTCCACCCTCCGCCTTGATTTTGTCCTTGTGTCCTTTATAATAGCTCCTATATACCCCTCTCCCCACTATCCCCTCCCCACTCCCCTGTGGCTATTGTTACATTGTTCTGAATTTCAGTGTCTCTGGTTATATTTTGTTCACTTTTTTCTTTTGTTGATCATGTTCCAGTTAAAGGTGAAATCATATGGTATTTGTCCCTCACTGCCTGGCTTATTTCACTTAGCATAATGCTCTCCAGTTCCATCCACGCCATTGCAAAGGGTATAAGCTCCTTCCTATTCTCTGCTATGTAGAATTCCATTGTGTAAATGTACCATAATTTTTTGATCCACTCATTTGCTGATGGGCACTTAGGTTGCTTCCAGTACTTGGCTATTGTAAATTGTGCTGCTATGAACATTGGGGTGCCTAGGTTCTTTTGGATTGGTGATTCAGGGCTCTTAGGGTAAAATCCCAGCAGCAGAATTGCTGAGTCAAAAGGCAGTTCCATTTTAGTTTTCTGAGGAAATTCCATACTGTTTTCCACAGTGGCCTCGCCAGTCTGCATTCCCACCAATAATGTACTAGGGTTCCCTTTTCTCCGCATCCTCTCCAACATTTGTTTGTGGATTTGTTTATGTTGGCCACTCTGACTGGTGTGAGATGGTACCTCATTGTGGTTTTAATTTGCATCTCTCTGATGGCTAGTGATGCTGAGCATCTTTTCATATGTCTCTGGGCCCTCTGTATGTCTTCCTTGGAGAAGTGTCTGTTCAAGTCCTTTGCCCATTTTTTAATTGGGTTGTTTGTCTTCCTGGAGTAGAGTCGTGTCAGTTCTTTATATATTTTTGAGATCAGGCCCTTGTCTGAGGTATCATTGGCAAATGTTTTCCCATACTGTTGGTTCTCTTTGTATTTTAATGCTGTTTTCTTTAGCCTTGCAGAAGCTTTTTATTTTGATGAGGTCCCATTTGTTTCGCTTTCCTTTATGTCCCTTGCTATAGGGGACATATCTGTGAGGATGTTGCTGCGTGGAATGTCTGAGATTTTCCTGCCAATGTTTTCCTCGAGGACTTTTATGGTGTTACGACTTATATCTAAGTCTTTTATCCATCTTGAGTTTATTTTTGTGTATGGTGTAAGTTGGTGATCGAGTTTCATTTTTTTGCACGTAGCTGTCCAGATCTCCCAACATCATCTGGTGAAGAGACTGTTTTTGCTCCATTTTATGCTCCTGCCTCCTTTGTCAAATATTAATTGACCTTAAAGACTTGAGTTTATTTCTGGGCTCTCTGTTCTGTTCCATTGGTCTATGTGCCTGTTTTTATGCCAGTACCAGGCTGTTCTGATGACAGTGGCCTTGTAATACAGTTTGATATCAAGTATTGTGATCCCTCCTGCTTTGTTCTTCTTTCTCAAAATTGCTGCAGCTATTTGGGGTCGTGTATGGTTCCATATGAATTGCTGAAATGTTTGTTCTATATCTGTGAAATATGTTATGGGTACTCTAATAGGGATTACATTGAATCTATAAATTGCTTTGGGTAGTAAGGCCATTTTGATGATGTTAATTCTTCCAATCCATGAGCATGGTGCATGCTTCCATTTGTGTGTGTCTTCCTTAATTTCTTTCTTCAGTGTTGTGTAGTTTTCTGAGTACAGGTCTTTTACCTCCTTGGTTAGGTTTATTCCTAGGTACTTGATTTTTCTTGTTGCTATATCAAATGGGATTTTTTTCCTGATTTCTCTTTCTGCAGTTTTGTTGTTGGTATATAGGAATGCCTTTGATTTCTGAGTATTGACTTTATATCCAGCTGTTTTGCCAAATTCATTTATTAGGTCGGATAGTTTTTTGGTGGAGTCTATAGGATTTCCCATGTACACTATCATGTCATCTGCAAACAGTGACAGTTTCATTTCCTCCTTTCCAATTTGGATGCCTTTTATTGCTTTTTCTTGTCTGATTGCTGTGGCTAGGACTTCTAGTACTATGTTGAATAGGAGTGGTGGGAGAGGGCATCCTTGTCTTGTGACTGATCTTAGTGGGAAAGCTCTAAGTTTTTGTCCATTGAGTATGATGTTGGCTGTAGGTCTCTCATATATGGCCTTTATTATGTTGAGGAATGCTCCCTCTATTCCCACTTTGTTGAGGGTTTTTATCATAAATGGGTGCTGTACCTTATCAAATGCTTTTTCCACATCTATTGATATGATCAAGTGGTTTTTGTCTTTGCTATTGTTTATGTGGTGTATTATGTTTATTGATTTACGAATATTATACCATCCTTGCATCCCTGGGATGAATCCCACTTGATCATGGTGTATGATCTTTTTAATGTATTGCTGGATGCGGTTTGCCAATATTTTGTTGAGGATTTTAGCATCTATGTTTATCAGTGATATTGGCCTGAAGTTTTCTTTCTTTGTTATGTCTTTCTCTGGTTTCGGGATTAGGATGATGTTGGCTTCATAAAACGAGTTTGGGAGTCTTCCATCTTCTTGAATTTTTTGAAATAAGCTGTGGAGGATGGGGGTTAGCTCCCCTTGAAATGCTCTGTAGAATTCTCCTGTGAAACTGTCTGGTCCAGGGCTTTTGTGTGTCAGAAGCTTTTTGATTACTGTTTCAATTTCATCAGGCTTTACTGGTCTGTTCAGGCTTTGTGCTTCTTCCTCATTGAGTTTTGGAAGATTATATTTTTCTAGAAATGTGTCCATTTCATCTAGGTTTTCAAATTTTCTGGTATACAGTTCTTCATAGTAATTTCTTACAATCTGTTGTATATCAGTGGTATCCGTTGTAGTCTCTCCTCTTTCATTTCTGATTGTGTTTATTTGGGTCCTCTCTCTTTTTTTCTTGATGAGCCTGCTTAAGGGCTTGTCAATTTTGTTTATCTTTTCAAAGAACCAGTTCCTGGATTCGTTGATCCTTACAATTGTGCTTTTAGTCTCTATGTCATTTAATTCTGCTCTGATCTTGGTTACTTCCTTCCTTCTACTTGCTCTGGGTTGTCTTTGTTGTTGTTCCTCGAGTTCTTGTAGGTGTATGGTTAGGTTGTTTATTTGAGCTGTTTCTATTCTTTTTAGGTAGGTCTGTATCGCTATAAACTTCCCTCTCAGGACTGCCTTTGCTGTGTCCCATAGGTTTTGGATTGTTGTGAGTTCATTTTCCTTTGTTTCCAGAAACCTTTTGATTTCTTCTCTGATCTCATTTTTCACCCATTCATTGTTTAATAGCATGGTATTCAATCTCCATGTTTTTGAGTGTTTCGGGGTTTTTTCCTTAAGATTTGTTTCTAGTTTCAGTCCCTTATGGTCAGAGAAAATGCTTGATATGATTTCAATTTTCTTGAATTTGTCGAGGCTTGTTTTGTGTCCTATCATGTGGTCTATCTTTGAAAATGTTCCATGTGCATTTGAAAAGAATGTGTATTTTGCTTCTTTGGGATGAAAGTCTCTATACATATCAGTTAAGTCCATTTCATCCAAGGCCTTGTTCAATGCCACAATATCTTTGTTGATATTTTGTTTAGAACATCTGTCCATCTTTGACAGTGGGGTATTAAAATCCTCTACTATAATTGTGTTGCTGTCAATATCTTTCTTGAAGTCCTCCAAGATTTTCTTTATGTATTTGGGTGATCCTATGTTGGGAGCATATATATATACAATGTTTATGTCTTCTTGGTGGATTCTTCCTTTGAGTATTATGAAGTGATCATCTGGGTTTCCTTTAGGGCCCTGTTTTTGAAGTCTATTTTGTCTGATATGAGTATTGCTACCCCTGCTTTTTTTCTTTCCTGTCCATTTGCTTGTAATATTTCTTTCCAGCCCTTCACTTTCAGTCTGTATTGGTCTCCTGTCCTGAGGTCGGTCTCTTGTAGGCAGCATATGTGTGGGTCATGTTTTATTATCCATTCAGCTATTCTATGTCTTCTGTTTGGAGCATTTAATCCATTTACATTTAAGGTTATTATTGATAGGTATTTATTCATTACCGATTCTTTGTACCTGTGTTCTTCCCTCTTTCTCTCTTTTCCTTCCTTTCCTTACAGCAGCCCCTTTAGCATGTCTTGCAGAGCTGGTTTGGTGGAAGTATATTCTTTTAGACTTCTTTTGTCTGGGAAACTCCTTATTTGGCCTTCTATCTTGATTGAGAGCCTTGCTGGGTAAAGTAGTCTTGGTTGCAGGCCTCTGGTTCTCATTACTTGGGATATTTTTTGACATTTTCTTCTGTCTTGGAGCGTTTCCATTAAGAAGTCAGTTGCTAACCTTATCAGGGCTCCCTGGTATGTGACTTCCTTTTTTTCCCTTGCTGCCTTTAAGATTCTTTCTTTATCTTGGAATTTTGCCATTTTAATTATGATGTGTCTTGCAGTGGGCCTCTTTGGGTTCCTCTTGATTGGGACTCTCTGTGATTCCTGGATTTGTGTGACTTTTTCTCTCATCAAATTAGGGAAATTTTCCATCATTACTTTTTCTTTTTTTTAATATATTTATTGATTATGCTATTACAGTTGTCCCATTCCCCCCCTTCACTCCACTCCATTCTGTCCACCCCCTCCTGCCCACATTCCCCCCCTATAGTTCATGTCCATGGGTCATAATTATAAGTTCTTTGGCTTCTACAGTTCCTATACTATTCTTACCCTCCCCCTGTCTATTTTCTACCTACCATTTATGCTACTTATTCTCTGTACCTTCCCCCCCTCTCCCCCTCCCACTCCCCTGTTGATAACACCCCATGTGTGCTCCATTTCTGTGGTTCCATTCCTGTTCTACTTGTTTGCTTAGTTTGCTTTTGTTTTGGTTTTAGGTGTGGTTGTTAATAACTGTGAGTTTGCTGTCATTCTTACTGTTCATATTTTTTATCTTCTTTTTCTCAGATAAGTCCCTTTAACACTTCATATAATAATGGCTTGGTGATGATGAACTCCTTGAACTTGACCTTATCTGAGAAGCACTTTATCTTCCCTTCCATTCTAAATGATAGCTATGCTGGATACAGTAATCTTGGATGTAGGTCCTTGCCTTTCATGACTTGGAATACTTCTTGCCAGCCCCTTCTTGCCTGTAAGGTCTCTTTGGAGAAATCAGCTGTCAGTCTTATGGGAAGTCCTTTGTAGGTAACTGTGTTCTTTTCTCTTGCTGCTTCTAAGATTCTCTCCTTCTCTTTAATCTTGGCTAATGTAATTATGATGTGCCTTGGTGTGTTCCTCCTTGGGTCCAGCTTCTTTGGGACTCTCTGAGCTTCCTGGACTTCTGGAAGTCTATTTCCTTTGCCAGATGAGGGAAGTTCTCCTTCATTATTTGTCCAAATAAGTTTTCAATTTTTTGTTCTTCCTCTTCTCCTTCTGGCACCCCTATAATTCAGATGTTGGAACGTTTCAAGATGTCCTGGAGGTTCCTAAGCCTCTCCTCATTTTTCCAAATTCTTGTTTCTTCATTCTTTTCTGGTTGGTTGTTTCTTTCTTCCTTCTGGTCCACACTGTTGATTTGAGTCCCAGTTTCCTTCGCATCACTATTGGTTCCCTGTACATTTTCCTTTGTCTCTCTTAGCATAGCCTTCATTTTTTCATCTAGTTTTCGACCAAATTTAACCAATTCTGTGAGCTTATTGATTACCAGTGTTTTAAACTGTGCATCTGATAGGTTGGCTATCTGTTCGTTGCTCAATTGAATTATTTCTGGAGCTTTGAAGAGTTCTGTCATTTGGACCTTTTTTTTTTTTTTTTTTTGTCTTGGTGCTTTTGTTGCTTAAAGGGGAGGAGCTTTAGGTGTTCCCCGGGGCGGGGTAACGCTGGTTGCTGTGCTGTGATGCTGTATGTGGGGGAGGGGCCGAGAGGGAGTACTGGCACCCGCTCCACTCTCCACCGGATTTCAGTCACTCCCTCGGCTACCCACAATCAAATTGGGGCCCTCTGGTCCTGGGTCCGAGTGGGTGGGCTTGTGCACCCCCTAGGCCCCTGTGGGTCTCTCCAAGGACCTCTCCTGTGAGGCTAAGAGTTTCTCCTGCTGCCGCCCCAACCCCCACAGATGTTTTCAATCAGAGGTTTGAGGCTTTATTTCCCTGCGCTGGAGCCCTGGGTTGTGCGGTCTGCTTAGCTCCCCGTTGTTCCTCCCAGTTTGTTTATGCATGAATGTGGGGCTGCGGGGTCTGCTACCGGCCACACTGCCATCCCCGTTCTCCGCCACTCTGAGTCCAGCCCTCTCGGTTTATCTGTGAGCAAATGTGGGCCCGCAGGGTCTGCCAGCAGTCAGACTGCCTGCCCCATTCGTCCCACACTCCGCCAGTCTGGGTCCCGCCACGGCAACGCGAGTCCTCTCTGCCCTGGCTGCCATCTCTGCCCCTCCTACCGGTCTGGATGAATGTTTATTTTTTATCTACTTGGTGTAGGACTTCCTTGCTGTTAGATTTTCTGTCAGTTCTGGTTGTGCTAGGAGGCGCAGTGTGTCTACCTACGCCGCCATCTTGGTTCTCTCAGTCCTATCATTACTTTTTCAAACAGGTTTTCTATCCCTTGCTCTCTCTTTTCTCCTTCTGGTATCCCTATTATACGGATATTATTGCATTTCATGTTGTCCTGCATTTCCCTTAACCCCTCTTCATTCTTTCTGAGCCTCTTTTCCTTTTCTTGTTCATTCTGGGTGTTTTTTTCTACCTTGTCCTCCAGTTCGCTGATCCAGTCCTCTGCTTCATCAAGCCTGCTTGTGATTCCTTCCACTGTGTTCTTCAGTTCAGAAATTGTATTCTTCATTTCCTCTTGGCCTTTGTTGATAGTTTCTATTTCCTTTTTCATGTTGATATAGTTTGCAGTGAGTTCATTGTAGTTTCCCTGTAGTTTTTGGTAATTCTGTGTGAGCTCATTAAGCTTCCTCATAACCAATTCCTTGAACTCATAATCTGATAGTTGACTTGCCTCTTTTTCATTTAGCATTGTTTCTGATACTTCCCCTTTTCCTTTCATTTGGGGATTGTTTCTTTGTCTTCCCATTGTTTGTGAGATTCTTCCTGTTAGCCTCTGCTTCTTAGGTTGCTCTGTTCTGACCCCCTGAGTTTTTGGTGTAAACTTCTGTGGTAGAATACCTGTGAGATTTTGTGTACAGTCTCCTTGATCTCCCGATCTTACTGATCTTGGGCTGTGGTTTCTGTTGGCTCTGTGTATGTCTTTGGTTTTTGGTTCTTGTTGGGTCTTTCTTTGTTGGATCTTTCCCACCAGCTGGTTATCTCAGGGTCAGTCTGTCCCCCACCTCTTGTCTTCTGTTGTGCAGGTGTGGGCAGGTTGTGTTGGAGCTGGTTCTTCCATGTTTACAAGGTTTTGAGGCTTTTCTCTTGCTCTTGTTCAGTTGTTTGTTCTCACTATTTAGTTGTATCTCCAGATAGGTCCTGGGTTGAGTTAGTGTGACTTCCACTCCCTCCTTCACATTCTTCTGTTGTTATCTGTTGGTGATTCCTTTGTTGGTGGGTTTCCTCTTCCAGGCGGAATCCTGGTGTTCCCAGCTTCTACCCACTCTTTTTTTATGGTAGGCCTTCTCCAGGCTATGGGTGTGCGTGCAGACCCTTCCTTGATTTGCACTCTCCCTGGTTCCTGTGGTCTCAGTTACCTCCAAGATGAGGTGCAGACACTCCCATTCTCTGGGCACTCTCCCCCGGGTGGTTCCTGTAGTCTCAGCTCCCTCTGAGATGAGGTGCGTGAACTTCCAGGTAGCTGGGCACACTCCCACTTGCTGGGCACCCTGCCCTGGGTGGTGCCTGTAGTCTCAGCTCCTTCTGAAATGAGGTGCGCGCACCCCCTGGTGATTGGGACCCCTCCCGGGTGATGCCTGTAGTCTCAGCTCCCTCTGAGATGAGGTGCGAGCACTCCCCAGTGGATAGGCACTCTCCGGTTGCTGGGCACCCTGCCCCGGGTGGTGCCTGTAGTCTTAGCTCCCTCTGAAATGAGGTGCATGCACTCCCTGGTGGATAGGCACACTCCCGGTTGCTGGGCCCCCTGCTCTGGGTGGTGCCTGTAGTCTCAGCTCCCTCCAAGATGAGGCATGAGCACTCCTCGGTGGCTGGGCACACTCCCAGTTGCTGGGCACCCTGCCCCGGGTGGTGCCTGTAATCTCAGCTCCCTCTGAGATGAGGTGCGCGCACTCCCTGGTGGATGGGCACACTCCCAGTTGCTGGGCACCCTGCCCCGGGTGGTGCCTGTAATCTCAGCTCCCTCTGAGATGAGGTGTGCACAGTCCCCCGAAGGGTGGTGGGGTGGAGAGGAGACTGGAGCTGTTGCTGCAGGGGAATTCCCCAAAGTGCCCCAGAGGGTCTTTTTCTTTTTGGGAAAAATCCTCCTGCTCGATCCTGTGGCACCCTCCATACAAGGAAGGGCCTGACCTCTCACACAGCCCACTTCTCCAGCTAGGCCAGGGGCTGTCCGGGTCAGGATTGCACGCCAGCCCAACTTTCAACTCTCCTCGGCCAGCGCCTGCGGTCTCCCTGGGATTTCCACTTCGTCCTTATTCCCCTCCCTGCGACTTCAGGCAACCGGGTCTCTCACAGTGTTGCTCAGGCCTTGTTTGGCAGCAGAGGGGGCCATTAACCCGGCTCTCTCCCAGGAGTCCTGCAGCAGGCCCCACACAGGCGGGCCTGGGGATGCAGCCGCCCTGGTCCCCGCGTTGGTCCCAGGGACCTTTTTGTCTTGAAGCAATCCCCTTACCTTCTGTTTTTTCAGTGTCCTCTGTACTTTTTGGTCTCCTATCTTCATAAACACTGGGCTGCTTTTGGCTGTTCACTTTGTTTCTCAGTGGAGTGGGTAGGTGTTTCACCCAGGTGCAGGGGGAAGTTAACTATGCTCCCCCCTATCTCGCTGCCATCTTCTCTCTCTCTCCACAGTTGTTTTTAAAGCTTCCCTTTCTGTGCTTATTCCATTCCATTGAAATTATTTTATCAGTCTCTGCTTCAGCAAATTGAAAACTCCTTTAAGGCAGGGGACAGTATCTTATTAATCAGTATGTACTACTGTTAGCATCTATTCTGTATTTATATCTTTTCAGGGAGATAATGAACTAATGAACTGATTTAAAAATTGAAAAATAACATATTTCTACATTCAGGCATGCTGCAATAATTGGTACTGTAATAGGCCTTCCAACATAAAAAAAACTATAAAACTGGACAAAAAGTACATGAAACAACTGTTTATAGACATTGAATAACAAGCAGGGCAGGACCTGAGAGAAGGAAAACAAGGTGATTTATTTATGCCTGAAAACACTTTCCAGATCATGACCCAGGACTGGAACCAAAACAGAGCATAATGACCTCTTGCTGAGTCGGGGAGACTGAGATTGTAGTTCAGAGCTACTGAAGTAGCTGGAATCTGTGAGGCAGTCTATCAGAAAAAGAATGAAGAAAACCATTGCAAAGACAATCAACTCCAAAAATCTGCAGGGATCTGATTGAATCTTTTGCTAAATACTAAGCTGTACATGTATAGCTTAGAATATTCTAGGTCAGGGAAAGAAAAAACAATTTGTGGCCCATAACTAGACAAAAATCAATCAATAGAAACAGATGCAGAAATAGAATTAGCAGAAAAGACATTTTTAAAACAAGTATAAATACCTTTAATACTTTAAAGAAAACCCATGAACATAATGAGAATCTTACAGAAAAAAGAAAATTAAAAAAGAACAGAATAGGAATTTTATAACTGAGAGATATAAAATTGTATCATAGAGACTCAACAGCAGATTAAAAAAGGTCAATATAGAATAAAATATCACTGAACTGAATACAGAGCAATAGTGACAAAAAAGGGTGAGATAGATAGATGATAGCAAATACATATCATGTATATATGTGTGTATACAAACATCATGTGTATACACACATCATATGTATACTATATATTTTTTATTAAACATTTTTTATTGCTGTTCAAATATAGTTGTCTGCATTTCCTCCCCCCCCACCCCACCCCAGCCATCCCCACCTCCCTCCACTGCTTCCACCCTCCCCCTTGGTTTTGTCCATGTGTCCTTTATAGTAGTTCCTGAAAACCCCCCTCCCCACTATCCCCTCCCCGCTGCCCATATATTTAAAACAACAATAGTACAAAGGGCAAGAAAAAGAAAAATACACTGGTGCTATGTTCTTATATATGAAGTTCTATAATATTAATCTGTTGCATATTATAAACTATAGAGCACTGATTTGAAAAGGAAAAGTTGTTTAAATAATAAGTGATATAAAAAATAAAATTAAATACAAAAATATGCAATAAAAAGTAGGAAAACAACAAAAATAGCAGAACAGATGGATAAAATAGAAAGTAAACAGGAAGATGATAGACTAAAATCCAAGCATATCAACTATGAAGCTAAATCTACACAGGCTAAAAATTTCAAATATAAGGCAGAAATTTTGAAACTAGATAAAAATATGAACAGATTCAACTATATGCTGTTTACAAAACATGAACATCAACCTTAAATGTGTAAAGAGTTATAGTAGATAAAAACAAAATGATTGCAAAGATACAATATGCAAATCATAATAATAATGATGCTTGGAAATCTATACTAATATCAGACAAAGTAAACTTTGGGAAAAGAAATATTACCAGAGTTATAGAAAGTTATGTTATAATTATAAAATGGTGAATTTATTAAAAATACATAAGAATCCTAAACATGTATGGCCTATTAATAAATCTAGGCATACATGAAGTGAAGGAAACACTAACAGAATTAATGGGATAAGTATAGAAGTCAGCCATTAAAGTTGTATTTTTCAACACTTCTTCTTTCTTAATAATTTGTATAACAGCAATACAAAAAGCAGTAAAAGAATAGAATATTTGAATTATACTAATATTTAACTTTAACCAAATTGACATTTTTTAAGACTGTGGACAAAACTTCTACAGAGTACATATTCTTTTCAAGTACACATGGTGTGTTCACCAATATAAACAATATTCTGAGTCATAAAAAATGCCTGTATGTATTTTGGAAAAGATTTTTAAAATATAGAATTTGTTCTCTGGACAAACATAATTAAGTTGGAAATCAATAGTAAAAGATATCAGGATAATCACTAAATATTTAAGAATCACACACTTCTGCATAATCCATGGGTAAAAAACGAAATCACAGTGAAATCAGAAAATATTTTGAAGTAAATAAAAAGAAACTGAACATATAATTTGCAGAATACAATAATTTTTAAGATAAATTTATAGCTTTAAATGCTTATATTATAACAAATTAGCAAAATAGAGTATCTACCAAGTGTTTGAAGAAGAAATGATATCAATCTGAAAAAAAAATCTATAAAATAGAAGAAAAAACAGTCTCCAGATCATTTTATGAAACCACTATAACCCTAATACCAAATCTGACAAGAAAATTGCGAGCAAAGAAATCTAGAGATAATCATACCTCATAAATATCCACACATATCTATAAATCTTAGCAGAAATCATTCTGAAATATATAGTTTAATACCAAGTGAAAAAGTAAGGTTTATCCCAAGAAGCAAGGTTTACTTATCATTTAAAAATCAAGCAATGTAATTTACCATTTTAGCATTGAAAGATACCAAAATATCATGATTATCTCAGTAGTTTCAGTAAAGCATTTGACAAAATGTAAAAATAATTTATTATAAAATTTCTCAGCAATCTAAGAACAAAGTTGACCATCCTCACCCTGACAAAGGGTCTGTATGAATAACTGACAGCTAGCATATCCCTAAGATTGGGAACAAAGCAAGGATATCTGCACTTCTATTCACTATAGCATTGGATGTCTTATAAGTCAAGGTTAAGAAAGAAAAGTGTGAAAATTGGAGAGGAAGAAGTAGAAGTGTCTTTTCACAAACAAGATTTTTATATATTAACCTGGTATTTGTGTCATTGCTAAAGTCACTTATTTGTTCTGATAGATGGGTAGATAGATGGACAGATAGATTTAGATTTCCTTGGATTTTGTACATATATGATCAACCATTCATTGACTTACGTAGGTAAATACTCCAATTTGTGTATTGACAGTCAGCAGTTTCAAGACAACATGCTTTGACCTAGGGATTTTCACTGTACATATGAGAGCCTGAAAAACAAAATTAGAAGGTAAATCAGGGCTTTCCTTGCTTAAGATACTATGTGTATCAGCCAATCATGAACTGTATATGGCTTATTTCCTCTGCATTCCTAAGTTTCCTTTAGATAAAAATCTAAATATCTAAAACATAAAGTCCAAAGGGATTTCCACATAGGTAAACAAGTGCTACTTAAAGGTCAAAATCTATGTTACTTAGCCTTAAACACACATTCATTCATATATGAAATCCAGCATTAGATTTTTTGTTTTTAATATTAACATCTTCAATTCAATACATATAGTTTTTCATTTATAATAAAAATTTAGTCACTAAGTAGACATTGTCTTCAGTGACTGTTAATTTTCCAAAAGGTAAGCACCTTTCAATTTTTTTTTCTGTAGGCTACTTGTAGCCAATCTGTTGGTTCCAACTTCCTCCTTTTTAACCATTTTCTCTGACTCACTCTACCATCACCTACCAGGTCTGTCAAGAAAAGTAAAGTTAATAACCAGGTTCTACGCCAAGAATGAAATTAGATTCACACTGTAGCAAGGGAAGGTGAGTTTTGAATTTTGAAAAGAAGCCCTTCAAGGGTCATGTAATTACTAAGGTGTTATCAAAAAATTATTACTGCTACATATTTCTCATTTGAGAGGTGGGTGCCACAATGCCACAGGGCAGTGGAAAGATGATAAAAATGGTGACATGCAAATGAGTCAGGAAAGCACATACATAGGTGTTCTGCTGCCCCATATGCTAATGGAAAATGCAACATCAGAAAGCATGCCTTTCATGGAGACTGACATATCTAGGGCATTGGCTGGGATTTATAGTCAACCATCTTTCTGCTGCTTCATTGGCTTTTACAATTCATTTCAATTTTCACTTATAGAAAATAATCATGGTGCATAGATTAGCATATATCCCCTTTCATGCTTCTTTTGGCTGATTCTTTTACTTGTGATTAATTTTTAAAATTCAGCTGATTTATTTATGTGATAGTTCCTGAGAATCATGACTTGGAAAATAATTTTGCCTTCATTGAGACTTGTCTCCATAAGAATACTTATATATGCTTCTCTTAAATAACTGCTCTGCTCTTCAAATTCTACCTTGACTTAAACACCCACTCTCCTTTTCTAATTAAAGCATCCAGTTTCAGACTCTTTATTGGCTAAAGAAAGGGAAAAGAGGATAAATTAAGAAATGATAAATTGGACAAGGGTGTGATCTCCAAAGTGTATAAAGAACTCAAAGGACCCCACACCAGGAAGATAAACAATCCAATTAAAAAATGGGCAAAGGACCTGAACAGACACTTCTCCAAGGAGGACATACAGAGGGCCCACAGACATATGAAAAAATGCTCAATATCGCTAACCATCAGAGAGATGCAAATTAAAACCACAATCAGATGTCAGCTCACACCAGTCAGAATGGCCATCATTAATAAATCAACAAACAACAAGTGCTAGTGAGGTTGCGGAAAAATGGAACCCCAGGGCACTGTTGGTGGGAATGCAGACTGGTGCAGCTGCTGTGGAAAACACTATGTAATTTCCTTAAAAAAATAAAAATGGAAGTGCCTTTTGACCCAGCTATTCTGCTGCTGGGAATACCCTAAGAATCCCAAAACACCAATTCAGAAGAGCCTATGCACCCCAGTGTTCATAGCAACACTATTTACAATAGCTAAGTGCTGGAAACAGCCTAAGTGCCCATTAGTAAATGAAAGGATAAAAAAAACTGTGGTACATTTACACAATGGAATACTATGCAGCAGAAAGAAAGAAGGAGCTCCTACCTTTTGCAACAGCATGGATGGAAATGAAGAGTATGATGCTAAGTGAAATAAGCCTGGTGGTGAAAGACAAATCCCATATGATCTCACCTATAAGAAGAATCTAATGAACAAAATAACAAGCAAAATAAAATCACAGGCATGGAAACATGGAACAGACTGACAGTAACCAAAGGAGAAGAGGGAGGGGGATAATGGTGGAAAGAAGGGGAAGGAACTAGTCAAAGAGCATGTATGAATGACCCATGGACATGGACAACAGTGTGGGAATTGACTGTGCAGGGTGTGGGATGGGTGGAGGAAGACAAAGGGAGAAAAATTGGGACAACTGTAATAGAATAGCAATAAGAATGATTTAATGAAAAAATTACAGGCTTCAGGACTAATATATAAAAGATCTGGAAATCACAAATCACTTAGTGCTTCTTATATTAGAACATTAATTCTTAGGAAAGTGTTTTATTCAGATTTAATCAGCACCTCGGAGATCTCAACTGAATCTTTTGAGATTTCTGGAACCCTTATTTCTCACTCAGTTTTTAAATTTTTCACATGTTAATGAACTACTGCTTTCTGTATATAAATAAAAAATCAAACCAATTGGAATAGGTTATCTATTATCTACTTGACTAGGCAGATTTAAGCATTTTATTTTACTTTTACCTGAATAATAATAGCACAAATTATATATACTGAGACAAAATAATTAAAAGCTGAAGAAACTAATTTTACTTTATAAGAAGGCTTTTTATAAAGCTCTAAATACATGTACTATGTGAAAATAAATTGTTTGTGTTGTTAATTAGTACATTATACCTGTGAACATAGTATCACAGTAAACTTTTAATAATTACTTAAAACTTTAAAAATATTTGATTCCATGTAAACAAGTAAAACACATATAAAATAAAATCACTCTTGATCTACAAACATGTGTTTATCATATAAGAAAGAATATTAAAATAATAATAGAAATTATACGTACAACATAATGTTTCTAGGGTGCCAGTTTCCACAGTAATATTTTACCATTTCAACCCTATGAGTTTAAAATTACTGCAAGTTACACATTATGAAACTGACATTTAGTATTTAGTTAAGTAATACTTCCAAGGCCTACATCTAGTAAGTAGCAGAAGTAGAAGTCATGTTCATGTCTGTGTGACTCCAGAGCCCACACTCTTAACCACTCTGTTATTTCAAGATCTCCATTTTTTTTATTGTACCAGGAAGCCAGCCACATTCAATATTTTAAGAGGCTGACGGCTGTTATCATAGCATTTTTTATTATTTAAACCCAGGTTATCACAATAGAACTAAAAATAGAACACTCATCATATTATTGAAACTAATGATTTCCTTTTATAGATACTAGACTAGTGGTATAACTTTTATAAAGACAAGCATTTCAAGAAAAATCAGGAGGTACCCAGCTCTTAAGGAATAGAATGGTACTTGAGATCAGTGACCAAAGACAGATGTAAGAAACAATTTCCAGACTTCTTGAAGCAAACCATGCATTCTTAGTGTCAGTTTGGTCCAACAAATACCTAGCCCCCTATTTCTGATGGCTTCTTAACAAGACTTGGTCCATTAGTAAATCTACCTCTCCTGCCTTTAATTGTTCTCATACCATAGACACGTTCCCATAACCACAGCATGCTAAAATATCTTAGAACAGGACATTTATTTCAGATAGTACCAGCATATATCATTTTTTGTTAAATATCAGGTTCTTGAAATAGAAATCTGTTTTTGCCATTCATTCCTCAATCTTCTGCAATTAGGGGCCAAATCCTATCATTTTAATATGCTTTAAAACCTATTGAGAGGAAATCTCTAACAATCCAATGTTATTTTTAAGTTCCCATCAGCTATGTTCATAAGAAATTTCATACAATTGAGCATTGTATTATAAAAATAATTTAATGGAAAAAGGAAGCAGAGCACAAAAAAAGGGTTTTAAGAATATCAGATAAAAATCATTTTCTTCTACAGGGATTTTAAGTGTAAATGTTTGCTTTAATTACATGTGGATAGCTATAAAATCTAAAAATCATTATGGAAATCCACAATTTTTATGATTTAGAGGTAGCTTATTAAAATAAAAACAAAACAAAAAAATTGAGAAAGGTAAGCTATTTTAGTCAGTATCACTCTGTGGTAATTCCAAGAGTAAAACTAATAAAATAAATAATTTGATCTAGATTGTCATCAAGATGTCTTATTTTCTTATCAATACAATGTTAAGTATTCTTTCTTGCACATCTTAGTAATGCTGACCACCCAGTGCACTTTTAAAGCACAATATCTCTTAAACAGAGATCTTGGTTCGTTCATTGACTTTTTTCTAAACCATAATTAGGCCTTGATGTCAATTCACCATGGTTAACTTATTTTAAATTTTATTGCTTCATTAATGGATTGGTTTTCCAAGCTGTTATTATGAATTTTAAGATAAATTCTTATAAGATACTTCTGTAATTAATGCATTATTATTTATCATCTTTTTCTACTAGAATAATTTTCCCTTACTCTCCTAACATACTCTTCATTGATTACCCTCCTAAAGGTCAGACTCCTCTTGGCCTTTCTCCTCTAATGCTCTGTTATGATAGCACGTAAACTCAAGCAATCCTCAAATTTATGTCCTTTGTTCCCTTAAGCAATCTTGCTGTTGTGAAAAGGCATCAAATTTGTATTAAAAGTATTTGGATACAAAATGTCTGTGATAATAAATACCCAGGCTTCACTGAAATAGTTAGTTAGATTTCTCAATACCAGTTTATTAATCACATTATTTTAAATACTATTAGCTTATCTCATGGGATTTCTGTGAATCTCTAAGGAGATAATGCATAGCAGAGTTATCTGCAAATACTGATGATTTATAAAAGCACTATTGTTGCTTTAATTCTATGATCTCTTTGGATAACCTATGGCTACATTCCTTTAACTACCTATTTACAATACTATCTGCTTCTCACCAGCTATATGCATAAGTCACTCCACCATAGGCACACCAAAAGAGGGAAAACAAAACAAAACAAAATGAAAGCATCACCATTGTGGAGATCATGCTGAAATTAATTGTGCAGGTTTAGAGGCTATTGGTGGAAGGAAGAAGTATAATTGGTGCCATTACACATGTTTGAACAGAATTGTTTACATGATTATTTTGGTTTCCAGAAGATTGGAGAAAATGTAGGGAATTTGCTCCAGAAAAATTAACAAAAAAATGTTCAGATTAAATCTACACCAGCGATAGAACAAATAGAAGGAAAGTAGAGGGAGACATCTTACACTGTAGTGCCACAATATACCGAAAAGGTATAAGAGGGATCTGTAAATGTTCAATGACTTTAAAGTTGCAGTACTGAGTGACAGCATGATAGTGATTCTGTTAAGCTAGGTTGTGGGTTGATATTATGAGTTGAATTGCAATTACCAAAAAGATATGTTGGATTCCTAACCCCTGGTACCTTATTTGGAAATAGTCTTTGAAGATTTAATCAAATTACAATGAGATCATCAGAGTAGGCCTTATTCCAATATGATTAGTGTTCTTATAAACAGAAGGAAACACTATGTAAAGACAGAGATACACAGAGAGAATGCCACGAAATGACCAAGGCAGAGATTGAAATGATAATGCTGCTAAACACCAGAGATTACAAAGAGGCAAGGAAGGATTTTGTCCTACAGGTTTCAGGGGGAAGATGGCCCTGCTGACAGCTTTACTCCATTCAGACTTCTAGCGTCCTGAACTGTAAGACAGTAAATTTCTGTTGTTTTAAGCTACCCAATTTGTGGTACCTTGTTACACAGCCGTAGGAAACTAATACAGTTGATAAACTTAGTTTTCTTTGCTGAAAAGCTATGTTTGAGAAGCCACTGGAACATCATCGGGAGATGTACAGAGACAGTGAGAAATATAAATCTAATGCTCAGATAAGTCAAGGCTAGAAATATGGCTCTGGGGGACTTTATAGCAATCATAATTAAAAGATATTCTATAAGGGGTACAAACATATTACATTAATCAAAGCCATTAGTCAATAATCCAAAAACCTATCATAATATAATCAAGTTCTCCTATTCACTTTTTTATTTTTATTTTCAATTATAGTTGAATGTATTATTATATTGGTTTCAGATGTATACCCTAGTGATTAAACATTATATAACTTACTAGATGATCAGCCTGATAAATCTCACAGCCACCTGTCAGCATACATAGTTATTATATTATTGACTGTATTCCCTCTGCTGTATTTTACATCCTCATGACTATTTTGTAACAACTGATCTGTATTTCTCAATCCCCTCACCTTTTTTAACCCATCCCCCAACTCACCTCCCATCTGGCAACTGTCAAAACATTCTCTGGATCTATGAATCTGTTCTACTTGTTTATTTATTTTGTGTTTCAGATTCAATTGTTGATATGTATGTATTTATTTCCATTTTAGTATTCATATTTTTATCTTTTCTTCTCTCCACTTCTTCTTAAAGAAGACTCTTTAAAATTTTATATAATAATGGTTTGGTGATGATGAACTCCTTTATCTTTTTCATGTGTGGAAAGCTCTTTATCCTTTGATTCTAAATGATACCTTTGCTGGGTAGGGTAATCTTGGCTGTAGGTCCTTGCTTTTCATCAATTTCAATATTTCTTGCCACTCTAGTCTGGCCTGCAAAGTTTCTGTTGAGAAATCAGCTGATAGTTTTATGGGAGCTCCATTGTCGGTAAATAACTGCTTTTTTCTTGCTGCTTTTAAGATTCTTTTTTTGTCTTTAACCTTTTCCATTTTAATCATAGTGTGTCTTGGAGTGGGCCTCTTTGGGTTCATCTTGTTTGGGATTCTCTGTGCTCCCAGCACTTGTATGTCTATTTCCTTCACCAAATTAGGGAAGTTTTTCTGTCATTATTTTTCAAATAGGTTTTCAATTTCTTGCTCTCTTCTCCTTCTGGCATATCCATGATGCGAATGTTGGTACACTTGAAGTTGTCCCAGAGGCTTCTTACACTATCCTCATTTCTTGAATTCTTTTTTCTTTTGTTGCTCTGATGGGGTGGTTTTTGCTTCCTTATATTCTTAATCACTGATTTGATTCTCAGCCTTATCTACTCTATTACTGATGACCTGTAAATTACTCATTTCAGTTAGTGTATCTTTCATTTCTGACTGGTCTTTTTTTAATGTTGTTAAAGTTCTCACTAAATTCATTGAGCGTCTTTTTAACCAGTGTTTTGAACTCTGCATCTAGTGGATTGCTTGCCTCCATTTTGTTTAGTTCTTTTTCTGGAGTTTTGTTGTGTTTTTTCATTTGGGACATTTCTTTGTTTCCTCACTGGCAGCCTCCCTGTGTTAGTTTCTATGTATTTTGTAGAGCTACTATATCTCCCAGGCTTGGGACGGTGGCCTAATGTAGTAGGTATCCTATAGTGCACAGGCTTCCAGATCACCCAAGCTAAGTGCTTGGGAATGTGCCCCCCTGTGTGGGCTGTATACACCCTCCTCTTGTTGTTGAACCTTGATTATCTTTCACACATCAGTGGGAAGGATTGACCCCAAGGCTGGTTAGCTACAAGGACTGGCTGTGGCCACTATGGAGGACAAGTTGTGCAGGAGGCTCACCCCGTACAGCAGGATTGACTTCAGTAGGGCTCTGATGCTGTCCACCCCTTGAGTGTGTCTCTTGTGGAGGTGGTGGGTGGTGGTACTTTGATGTGGTCTGAAGCTGTCCACTAGGTATTTTGGCTCTGGGGCCTCCCGGCAAGTGTAGGCCAAGGTCAGCCACCACCTGTGTTCTGCCCAGAGCCACTGGATTGAGTTACCATGTAACCTGCAAATGACTGCTACTTGTGCTGGGCTTGAAGGTGCCCAAGCTGTGATCCAAGGCCGGCTGCTGCTAGTGCCAGGCCTGGGGCCACTTGGTGAGTGGTACAAGGCTCATTGAAGCCAAATGCTGTTTGAGAGATTTTAGGAAACCTGGATCATGAGCCAAGACAAGCCACTTGCATGGAAAAACCACTAGAAACAGCTTGGGTAGGTCCACAAGTTGGGTGGGGCAGGGTCTCAGGGAATCACCAGAGCAAAGCAAACAGTGTGAATCAGGTTGATGGAGTCTCAAATATGGTGCACCTGTTAGCTTTGTGTGGGGAGGGTTCATCAAAGAAAAATGGTCTCTGCAAACACTTTTTTCAGGCAGAAATCTGCCACACTCCCAGCTCTCACCCTTATGCTGAACAATTCAATTCCTCCATGAATATCTCTGGTGTCTTTTAAGCTACTGCCCCTGCACTGGTGCTCAGAGGGAGTGAACCAAGTTAAGTCCATGTTTGGGCCCTTTAAGAGGAACTGCCTGGGACTCCAGAAATCCTCCCTCTCATTTTGCCTCAATCCCCAATGAGTTTTACAGCCAGAACTTATGGGGGCTTCTGTTCCAGTCACTGGAACCCTGGGCTTGGGGGGCCTGGTGTGGGGCTTGGCCCCTCACTACTCAGGGAGGACTTCCACAGCCTAGATATCCCTCCCAATTTTTATCCACCACATGCGGGTGTGGGGCCAATCTGTTCCACATCTCATCTCTGCCCCTCCTGCCAGGCTCTATATGGCTTCTATTTTAATTCCCTAGTTGTAGAACTTCCATTCAGCCAGATTTCAGGAAGTTCTCAATATTGGTGGCTCTGTAGTTTATTTGTAATTTCGATGTGATTGTGGGAGGGGACAAGTGCCTATGCTGCCATCTTGACTGGAAGTCCCCTATTTACTTCACAGTTAAGATAGGTTTTCAGCAGGAAGCCTTCCACATGGTGACTCACAGATCCTAGTCATTGCATCTTATTGCTCCACTTCCTTAAAGTGACACTTCAGATTCTCAAGGGTTCTCTGTATTCAGTAATCCAGTGAGCAAAGATAGAGAGAGTAAGATCATATAAGTACTTTCTGAACCAGGCATATCCACATTCCACTAGCTAGAACTCAGTAACTTGCCCAGAACTGAACTACAAAGGAGGCTGGGAAATGCAGTCTCTCTATTTGATCACATGAACATCTCTTTAGATTCTGTCACAGATGGACGTAGAAATTCATGTGTACAAGATGGAAAATGACTTTCCCACTTAAGAAAGTGCATAGAAGAATCTGGTGTGTTTAGTGAAGAGAGAAAGACCATTTTAGGCTATGCGAAGTCAAAGTACAGCAATATTTGTGTAGAACTTTGAAAAGACAGTGGGATGGAGACAAAGAGTGATACAAGGGAAATGCCTTCAGGAAGAAGAGAATTAAATGAGCAGAGTCATACAGGCAGAGGATGCCAGAATTTCTTCTGAAGATACCATTTTTCTGGTTTGGTTAAAGCATGTAAATCAGAATACAGTTAAAATTGAAACAGGATATTTATGTAACCCTACTTCATTCCCAAATCATTGATAGACTCACCCTTTCACTTTACCTTTGCCAAGTGGATTTAAAATTCTGCAGACTCTAATTTATTAAAATTTACTACTGAAGTGAGAATGACAGTTATTTCTTTCCACTGCTCAGTATGGGACCAGAGTTTTATTAGCATTCTTGCCCTCTGAGCTCAGCAAGGGGCATGTTATAATTAGATGAGTATTACAATAGAGACTCTGTTAATGGGATTTTAGAGACATAGTAAAAAAGAAAACCTACAAGAGTATCTCCATTAGACTCTATATAAGTAAGAGAAACCTGTCTTAGGAGACCACTAAGGAAATCAGCAGGAGTTAGTTAACTGAAGGTCAAACAAAATGACATGATAAACCTTGAGGGATACTGTTGAAATAATCATTGCAGATAAGGGACTGACTGACTGTCATAGGTGCCTATACATACTTCTAATATGAAAATGAAGATGGGAATTAAAACAGCAGAAATGGCCTCTTTATTTTTGTATGAACTTGAATGCAACCTTTCAGTAAACATTATTAAAATATATTTTTCTATATATTGTAAGTATGAAATCACAGGACATCCTATTATGGAAATGTGCTTTTAAAATGATTCTCCCTTGAGGCCAAGTAGCCTCTGTCTCCTTTTGAAGTGTATATTTTTCCTAAATGTACAAAATATGTTGCTTGTTAGAAAACCTAAAAAAATAAAGACAAGGTAACATAAAACACATAAATCAGGAAAACTCAATAATACTTTTGTTTTTCTTTTTATTATTCATATGTATCATAATGAATGTTTTTTATCCAGTACTTTTCATTGAATGTTTTGTAATGATAGATCCTTTTTTCTTTCCCCTTTGACCTAATCTTTTTTTCATGCTCTTGGAAGCATCATGTAAAACAACCTAAAAAATAATTACAGAAACTTTCATCTAATCAGCCCAAAATGCCTCTAAGGGAAGTTAAAAAAAGGAAATCAATTATTTTTCACTTATTCAGTCCAAGCCTATACTGTCCTCATTTGGATAAAGGAAATAATATTCCCCCAAAAGAGAAAACACAAGCAGAATGTGGAGGCATGGCACATGGGTGAAGCCTTCCTTCTTGGTGGCATTGTGGTTCCTTATGACTAAGCTTTGTCTAAATACCTTTCAGTTATAAGTGGGCAAGGCAAGAAAGGGCAAGGGATGAGTAGACTTTATCTCCTCTTCAGTTTGTAGATTTATGCCTCAGAAACTAATCTAACTGGAATGAGAATCTCTGCTTATAACTGCTGTCCTTTCCAAATATTCAACTCCCATACCAAGATAAAAAGGGTTCCGTATGGACTTGCTCTTTCCCTACTTACCATTTATCTTTGGGAAACCACAAGCAATTGGTGCTGGGATTTAGGATTTCATTATGTACAATGACTGTCATAATTTAGAGCACGCGGAAAAATTAAATAACAAGGTTGCCACAACATAACTGTTGTGCATTTTCCTGTTTGACCTGGAAAGGAACTAGGACTCAATTAAGAGAAAGGACAGCTAGGTGTTAAGAGGCAAAGAGGTATTGTTCTAGTACAGGTGTTCACCACAATAGGACAATTGTAGGCTGTTAGTCACTTTACACTATAGTCTGTGTTCAACACTGCTCTTTCCTCGACCTATTTGAGACTTGGATGATATTTGCATAGGACTAATGCATAAAAGACTAACTAGGATGAAAACATTTTTCTTAGTTTTTAGTGCCTTTACAGACATAAAATAAAGTATGTATAAAACAACATTTCCATATATGCTGTCTTGAACCATAAACATATTGAAAATTATAGTCTTACTTTCAATAAATAAATTATTAATATGGCCCCAGGAGATTCTACTGCTAGTTTTAGAAGAAGAAGTTTATTTATTTATGTTTTAAAAGATTTTCATTTATTTATTTTTAGATAGAGGGAAAGGAAGGGAGAAAGAGAGGGAGAGAAACACCAATGTGTGGTTGCCTCTCGAGTGCCCCCCACCAGGGGCTTGGCCTGCAATCCAGGCATGTGCCCTGACTGGGAATCAGACCGGCAACCCTCTGATTCATTGTCTGGCACCCAATCCACTGAGCCACATCAGCCAGGGCTAAAATGAAAATTTAAACAATAGATTTAGAAATCTTGCTGACATAATTTTGAATGGATAGACTTGTATGTGTTTACATATCCTGATTTAAAAAATTACTATGTTTGCTATAGTTGCATCAGATCAGTTGATAAAATCTTGCTATAAAAAGTGACTGATGATAATATACCTGGATATGAACAGGATTAATAATTGAAAATTATTTAGGTGTGTGATATCTATATATGAGTTTTGGCACATAACTGTGCCAAACCAATGCTTTAAGGCTGATCAACGTTTGAAACATGATTCCTGTCAGCTTGTAAATGGTTTTTGTGAATTCAATTGGTGAATATTAGAATCTGTTTTTCTTCTCTGCTCTACTTATATTTTTTTCACTGAAGTGTTCTGTGTTTGTTTTGGTGGTGTTTTTCTTATTTATTTATTTTTATGGATTTATTTTTGTTTCCTTGTATTTTTCAGGGTGTTATTCTTCTACATGTACATGGTCAATAACATTTTTTGTTCTCTATGTACCTGATGCTGCATTCTTTCCTTAAGCAAACATCATTTTTCTTTTAATGTTTCTTTATTTTTTTAAATATGCAGTTGATATGCAGTAGTAGTTTCAGTCACACAACACAGTGGTTAGACATCTATGTAACTTATGAAGTGATCATCCTGATAACTCTCATGCCCATCTGATACCATACACTGTTATTACAACATAATTGACTATATTTTCTATTCAGTACTTTACATCCTTGTAACTTTTTATAACTTGGTACGTATATACAATGGAGTATTTCTCAACCGTAAAAAAGGATGAAATCTTGCCATTCACAACAACATGTATAGACCTAGAGGGCATTATGCTAAGTGAAATGGGTCAGACAGAAAAAGACAAAAATACCATATGATTTCACTTATATGTGGAATCTAAAAAAGCAATAGAAACAAACCAAACAGAAACAAACTCATAGATAGAACATTTTGATGGTTGCCAATTGTAAGGGGGATTGGGAGGATGAATCAAAAGGGGAAGGGATTAAGATATACAAATTCCTTATTTATTTTTAAATAAACAAAGGAGCAAGTTCTTTGGTAGTCATATCAATTGCATCCTCAAAAAAGAGCATAAAAAGGAGAATCAAGAACGTGGGGAAGAGGAAGAATAGAGAAAATTAAAGGGGAGACTAAAAAGCAATGAACACAATCCTCATTTGACCTCTTTTTTTTTTTTTTTTTTTTTTTTTTTGGTGTCCTGAGATCCTTCATAACTGAAGGGCCCTTTGTGCTATTCTTCACAAACTTTAGGGCTGTACCTTATAAAATTTTTTAAGAATTTGAAATATATCCTCTGAACTAATAGCCATGACCATTTCTTCTGTGGTAGATATATTTCCCATTGCAGAAGACAGGCTAAAATCAGGTAGATCTAAATAAGTATAAAGCATATTTCTCTGCTCCATTGCCTTATAATGAAATTACATACTTATAAGTATTAATAAAAATGTAATCACTGTAATAGCATGCTTCTTAATGGTGTTCTTACAGATTCCACCCTTTTCAAATTTAACCACTTAAACACGTGAGCATCTTGTACCTCAAAATCCTACTAAACTCTCTTCCTTTTAACAGTTTAGTCCTAAGTAATGAAAAGTCCCATACAGTCTGCAAACTGCCCTTTTTACTGTTCCTCCTCATCACTCTCCATCAGCCTGAGTTTCCAAGCCCACATTTAAAATCTCTGCCTTTAAAATATATCTCTTCAAATTTTTCACAATCACACCATTTTGCAAATAACAGAACACTGTCCCAGCCAAATCGTTATGTATTATACCTTATATCCCTATTATGACTACTTATGAGGATTCCATTAATCTCTCATTGCCTGATTTTGTAGATGATGTCAGGTTTCTTATTTTATACATTTTTGTTTCTATTTATTCACTAATTTACTGTGTGCTTTTGGAAATCTTTATGGGAGTACTAACCTTACAAAATGAACTATTTAAGAAAATGTTATAAGTTTTAAAATGTAACAAAAGCAATTATGTGGAGGACGAAGCTGAATATTACAAAACAAAGAACAGGCATGTTTAACACATTTTTTACTGTTATTCAATTACAGTTGTCTGCATTTTTAAGAGATTTATTGAATACTCTCTGCATACTAACGTGGAAATCTTCATAGATTGCACAGGGTCAGAGTCAGTACTTAGTTTCTCATGATAGGCAATCATCTCTGACCACAGGAAGTAGTAAAATACTACCTAAAGCTGCTCACAAGGCTGCTCTCTAAATCTTGACCTAAGTTGTTCTTGTTTAGGGTTTGGCAGATGTATTTATGCTTTTGTACCACTGTGTTAGATGGTAGTAGGGGGAAGAAAGCTAACATGTCAAATAACAATGATTATTTTAGAATTATTTTATTCTATTTTTCAAGTAATCATGTGAGTAGGTATTATTTTCTTCCCAATCAATAGAAGCATTGTCTAAAGCTCAGATTAGCCAGCTACCTTAACCCAGGTGACACAGTAAGTATAATAAGTGCTAGAGCTGGAATTTCCCATTAATATGAGGTTATACACACTTTGTTTCTTGATCACTTCAGTAATTAAAAATCCTTAGGAGGCAAAAGGGAAAAAAAAACTCTCAGAGGTATTTCCTCAGGTAAACTGAAGTTATAAATATACCCTGAAAGGACATAGTTACTGGCATCTTACAAACTTTATGATCAAGGAGATTATGTAGCTGGATTAGATAATGAGATTGTAAATGTCTCTCAGTTAAATTAGACTTTATCTAAAGAGTTCATTGCTCACTAGCTCTTGAAAGCCTCTGGTCCTTATAAATCAAGATATACGGTGTCTTCATTGAATGCCCTTATTAAATTTAATCAAGAAAATTCTGCAAAACAAATTGATTTTTCTTTATGCAGTAGTAGACACTAATGGCTGGCTGTATTCAACCTGGTATAGACGGTGAAGTATTGGCCTCTATCAGCTATATTTCTTAGCTCTAATACAAGCAGACAAGAAGCAATCTGAACCATTTATTCCCAGGTAACTGGGTAAAGGAAGATCAAATCTTAAAATTTAGACCTCACCTGCTCCGAGATAGTATAATCCAATCTAGGTGTTGACCACAAAGCCCTTAGATCTGCTTTTTTAAAATTTAACCTTTATTGTATTTTTCCTTACCATTTAATAACCTTATACCCACCTTCCCCCGGCTTTTAATATAAAGTGTGGCTCTATTTCATAAAGTAGCATTTGATATTACGTACTTTGTAATTAGACTACTGCAATTTTCTTTCAAGTAATTTTTAATAGTTAAAATAAACTATTTTCAAGCTCCTCTCCATGCAAAACAGGAAAAATATAAAGACTCTTTTTGATCTGGTGTCTGGTAATAATTTAAATTGAATATTCACTATTTGAATTTACTGCAGCAGATGTCCTCAGCTACCCAATTATTTTAGCACAATTTGGCACATATATAATTTTAAAAGATTTTGTATCTAGGCAAAGCATTTAATTTCCTACCAAATTAATCCCTTTGGAATGTTACATTGGATGCCATGGTGATTTAAAAAAAAAGACTCTTTCATAACAGCAAGTTGTTCCAGTAAATACCCAGTACTCTGCACAAATGGAAGATCTGCATTTATTTCCTTTGTTATATGTGGTGCAGATTTTCTTATTACTAATTATGTGCTCTTTCTCAGCTGAGACATTTTTAATAACAATGTGTGCTATGCCCTTTTGTTTCTAATTCTGGGTTTTTCTGTTTCCCTGTTTGAAGAAGACATGCTCTTCTGGACCCCAAAAGGACAATGGATGTGGATTGATCCACAGTTCTTTAGCAATGTTCTCAGGAACAAGAACGTTCAAAGAACTTTCTCTTTATAATTTTGCTTAGCTAAATATTATATGCCACAATGTACACTTTTAGTAATTATTTCATATAAGTTAATGTGTCTCTGTTACTGGTGCTGTGTAACAAACCGCACTAAAACTTTTCTGGAGTAAAACAACCATTTATGATGTGCATAGGTTCTGGGGACTAGATACATTGCTTGGGCAGAGCAGGGATAGTTTTTCTCTTGCCCACGATGTCTGGGTCCTCAGGTGGCAAGACTCAAAAAGTCTAGGGATAACTTAATGGTTCAGAGCTAGAATCATCTGGAAGTCCCTTCATAGACATGTCCAGTAAATAGGCTGTTTGTTATTACCAGAAAGCTGGGGGCTCAGCTGGGACTGTCCACTGAAACACCTGTAAACAGCCTTTCCTAATAGTTTTGGTTTTTCATGCAAATGGGGCTACTTTTGGAGGGGAAACATCCCAGAAGGGGGCATACATAGAGCAAGCATTCCAAATGAACCAGGTGAAAGAGACCCAGGTGACAGCTGACCTAACCTCAGAAATCAAATGGCATCATCTTTTCTGAATAGTCATAAGCAAATCACTAAAGTCAAGCCAGATTGAAGAAGAGAAAACAGACCCTACCACTTCATAAAAGAAGTTCAAAGAATTAGTGGATATATTTTGAAACCACAGCAAACAGATCAGCAAAGGAATGAATGAATGAATGAATGAATGAGTAAGTAAATTACGTTAGTTTGTATATGTTTCCAGATTGTTGCAGTCTACCTATTACCTATGCTGGAACACATCTCTCAGCTGTTAGGAGATACACTGAAGTTTAAGTAGAGTGGATGACAGAATATTCACCTTATATATTGAAGCTCAACTTGTCATACTGCTTTGGACTCTTTGATTGCATACCTTAAATATTCTTTATGATATATAAGGTTCTATTGACCTCAGTTCTTAAAGGTCAATTATAGAAATGAAGTTCTTTAATTGTTACAAGGCTGTAGCAAAATTAAAATAATAACAACAAAAAAAAGATAAAGAGCATATAAATAGGCATTATTGACAAATATCATCTAGTCATCTGTCTTAGTTTGGGTTCCCCCACAGATTACATATCAACCAAAGGACTTGGGTCCAAGTAGTTTATTTGGGGGGTGATCCAAAGAAACATAAATAAGAAAGTGAGGAAAGTGAGAAAAGCCAACAGAGTATTTTAATGGGTAGGTAATTGCTGTGGGCCACTGGAGCTCAGTCGGCTGAGGGCCATCTGATCTGACAAACCATGAGAAACATGCCTCAGCATCATGTCTCTCTAGGTGACTAAGAGGCTGGGACATTTTACCAGCTGCAACCATACCCATTATTTGAGGGCTGGGACTGGACTTACTAGGGGCTCCACACTTGCCATTTCTCTTGTTTGCGGTAAGACTTGTTTCATGCTGTCAAGAAAGCCCTTAGAGAAGAAGAGACACTCAAGCCCTTGCAGTAGGAATTTGTGTGGGTAGTCTACCATGGCAGCCAGTGAATTCAAGGGAGCCAAAGGAGCATGGGTTGGGGTATCAACCTCTCCTCCACCTTACTTTTTTCTGTGGTAATCATTACTTTATTGATGTATTGTGTACAAAGGTTAAGAAAAGCAAATTATCTAAAGGGGTTGCAAAAACAAACAGCTACTTGTTCCACCTTTTCCTGTCCTGCAACCTAATGCCTGAAGGGCCATCTTTTATAATTCTTAACATTATCTTCATCTATACCCCTCCATTTTTCTAAACAATATACATATTGTGATTTATCTTGGTTATTCACTTTTATAAGTTGTGTATTGTTTTCCTATTATGGCAAACTCCTTTTATGGATTTAATATTTTATACCATCCACCTCCCTCCAATTTGCTTCATATGTCCAGTATAATCATATCACAATTTGGGGGTAACTCAATGTTCATATTATTTTGATATTACAAAGGTTTTCTGTTACCAAGACAAATAATACATGATGATAACCATGATGATAACAGATCTTTGCTTGTAAAACTTTTCATTTTCCTGAGGGAAAGTATTCTCTTTGTTTTGTACCTATTGCTAATTCTTCCCAAAGGCTCTACAAACTCTGTAAAATTCAGCAATATTGTTTACACAGTTTATTTTTTTAATTTTCTAAACTTTTTTAAAAAATTTTATTGTTATTCAATTACAGTTGTCTGCCTTTTCTCCCCATCCCTCCACCCCACCCCAGCTGAACCCACCTCCCTCCCCCACCTCCACCCTCCCCCTTGATTTTGTCCATGTGTCCTTTATAGTAGTTTCTGTAATCCCCTCTTCCCACTGTCCCCATCCCACTCCCCCCTGGCTATTGTTAGATTGTTCTTAACTTCAATGTCTCTGGTTATATTTTGTTTGCTTTTTTCTTCTGTTGATTATGTTCCAGTTAAAGTTGAGATCATATGGTATTTGTCCCTCACCACCTGGCTTATTTGCCACATTTCTATTTTCTTTATGGAATTTTCTTTGTTGGTGATCCCCACCCAACTCAATCTTGACTAGCGTGCTGCACAACAGTCATCCTGAGATTTCCCTTTGCCTTCATTCTAGAACTTCTCTTTGCTTTTCATCTAAGTTAGATTATTTGTTCCCTTTAGTGAATCATATCCCCCAGTAGTTTTCTGAGAGTTTCCATGGATGGTTAATTGTTTTGATGGTAAATTGTTTCCATAAGTGGGAAAATCTGTATTTTGCCCTCACATTTATTTGCCAGTTTACATAATTCTAGCTTGAATATCATTTTTTTTCAGAATTTTTGAAGGTATGGCCAAATTGTGTTCTTGTTTTAGATGTTAGTATTGGGAATTTCTGCACCATAATATTTTCCAACTCTGTTTTTATTGTTGTTGCAGTACATTTGTCTCCATTTTCACCCTACCACTTTGCGAGTAACCTGTTCTATGTATTGGTTTTTCCTTGTCCTTCACCTTATACTATTTTGTGGTGTTGGTACTTAGTGTAGTCTTTAGTATTCTCTCTTTTGGGCTCCATGGTCTACTGATATTTATATCCATGCCTCTAATTCCTGGGAAATATGATATTAGTCTCTGTCATTTGTTTCTTATGCCTTGCCAGTGGTTTTCTCCTCCCTATTCTCTTTCTGTAACTTATGCACATTAGATATGAGTTTTCTGGCTTGAACCTTTGATATTCTTGCCTATTCTCATCTGCTTTCCACCTGTTAGACTTTTTTCCACTTTAGGGAGATTTTATTGACTGTATTGTATTGAATATCTATTTTGGTACTGATATTTTTAATTTCCAAAACTTTTTTCTTCATATGTTTCTTCATGGTTTTTTTTTTCAGTTCAAAGTACAAAGTATCTCCAATGAATGTTATTTTATCAACATACTCTCTTATTTCTCCTATTAACTATATTTATTTGAAGTTTTCTTTTTTTTTTTTTTTTGCTTGCACGATCTTATTTCTTACATCACTTTTACCTAGTTTCTGGGTTTTTTATTGTCTTTTCATATTGGAAGGCTTTCCTCAGATACTTGTTATCTTTGACTGCCTACTCATATTAAGAATGAGAAATTAGTTGCATACTTGCATTGTATCAGCAAAAGTAGCAGTTTTGCCTACAGATGACAAGAGGGTAGGTGAGATAGCAGAGGAATGGTACAGTGCTCCACAACTGCTAAATGGTCCAAAAGAACTTTTCAATTTAGATGTTATTAGACTTCCAGAAAATCTTTGGCCTGTTTTATACTTAATACGAAATTTTACATTTTAGTACTTTTTTATCCAAGAGTAAGGAAAATTTCTAGATTTTAGTGCATTTTTTCCTCAGCATTAATCAGTTCTTAAAAGATAACATTATATCAAGAGATTAACTAGCTTTGAATTATGAGATGGGAGAGATTCAGCTCAGCTGATGCAATGGCAATTGTCATTATTTGAGTAACATATTAGTGTAGAATGTACTAGAAATAAGACAATCAAGGGATTACTTCTAATACTGAGGTATGGAAAATGACTTAACATTCTTTAAAATATTAATTAGATGCTTTGGTGCTTCTACTTTGGTCTGAGATTAAGTCATGGACTGGATTTATTCTTTACCAGAAACAACTCAAAAACAATAGGAAAAAAACACAAAAGAAGCAAAGGTTTTGAAGACACTGCACTCCAGGCAAGTACAGTGACCCCTGAGAAGTGGAAAAGAAATGAGGTGAGCTCTGTGATTATCCCAGGGTATGGCCTTGGGGGAATATCTGAGCCATGGTATAGGGAGCGGGGAGCCCAGGTAGAGCCTGCTGAACTCCCTGGATTTTGGCAATGGCGCTAAGAATCCAGGAAAAACAAGGAGGCTGGAGTTTTCAGAACAAACTAATGGAAAGTGAAGAGAAAGAAGCCAGGAGATCTGCAGAGGGTCCCCGTCAAGTGTTTCTGGGAGTAATGATCAGCGCTTGCACGTGAGGATACTACCCAAAGCTGTGGAGAGCACCATCTGAAAGGATGAGAGGGAACAGTGCTCAGATCTCATATGGGTTCAGGAATAGTTCCTGTTCTCATCAGCCAGGCTTGAAAAATGCTTCATTCATGGGACAAAACTAGATTACTCAGAACAGTTTTGCTTCATTATTGGGAAAAATTAGCTCTAGACTAAATGTTGCTCTGATATGGCCTAGCAAAGCTTAGCTTTGGAGAGCAAGAAAGGATTCATGATTGGCAGAAGGCACAAAGGAACTTCTGATATGCTCAGTAACATTCTATTTATTCATCTGGGATATAGTTGTAAGGATTATGACACCATTGAGCCGATTATTTTTAAAGAAGATAACAAAAGGACATTTGATCAACTCGATGACTTTTAATTTCAAAATAGAAATAAAAACGTCTGAAAAACACACATTGTTGAGTTGAATGATTTGATTTTCACATACTCTAAATAATTTCCAGCTTCTAATTAAATGTAAGCTTTTAAGTTTATATCAGATTAGATACATAAAGAAGAAGAAGAAACTAATTGTTTTTAATTGTAAGCATAAATAACCTCCAAGTATTTTATTGGAAAGTAAAGAATCTTTCAGATCATAGAAACAATAGTACTGTAGGCAACTCCTAAAATGGCCCCTGCCTCCCAGTATCCACTCCTCATGTGATATTTTCCTCTTGTATGGGCTATGTATACCCAGTGACTTGCATCTAACAATAAAATAAAGTTGTGGGTTATTTGTAGATATTCTTTAAAGTGAGGGGTAGGGTTTCCTCTATTTCTAAGATCCTGCATTTTTTTTCATGAATGAGTGTTTGTGTCAAGTACTTTTTCTGAATCAATTGATACAATCATGTTGTTTTTCTTCTTTAGCCTATTAATATTGTGATCAAGTTGATTTCAGTTTTTGAGTCAGTCTTTTCCATTGCTGATTTTGTTAGTATTTTGCTGAGAACTTTTCATGTATATTCATGAGAGATACTAGTCTATAGTTTTCTTTTATCATACTATCTTAAAAACAATAATAAAGCACAAGTAATGAGATGCCACTTCCAAGATTAAGGTTATGAAAGACTGCTTTCTATCTTGCTCATACTCTCTTGCTCTTTCTTACTCTGATGTAGCCAGCAGCTATGTTGTGAGCTGCCTTATGGAGAGGCCCACATGGCAAGGAACTGAGGCAGGGCATTGGCCAATGGTCAGAGAGAAACTGATCCCTGACAACAACAATGTGGGTGAGCTTGGAAACAGCTGCCCCCTCTCCGTTCCTGCCTTGCGGTGATTACAACCTAATCTGACACTTTGCAGCCTCTGAGAGCCCCTGAGCTGAGTCACGTGGCTAAGCGGTGCCTGAATTTGGGATCCACAGAAACTGTGAGATAATAAATTTTGTTTTAAGATACTCGGTGTTGGGGTAAATTTTTATGCAGTAATAGATAACTCATTTAGCAAGAGACCTAAAACTTGCTGAAGATGACATCTGAGTGAAATAAGGCTCCTAATTACCACAGTGAAGAAATTGGTGAAGTTAGGATGCAACATGGAGAGCTTCCCAGTGAGGCTTCAGACATTTCTGATAGTTCCCATTCCACTGGTCGTTGGCATCTGCCATAAGCTATTGTCGCTAACTTCCTATGCATTATAAAATACCAATGTCAAAACCAGTTTCTCAAGTCTTGCTATAAGACCACTCTATGGAAACGAGTAACAGAAGCAGTAGCTGATATATCAACATAGGATGTAGCGACCAGGATTGATTGTCTCACTTTTAGCAAATTCTACATGTAGCAAAAAAGACCAAAGGTAGCATCCTATTCCTTACAAAAATGCTTATGGCTGTAAATGAAAACAAAAGTCATTCCTGTATTCTGGCTGAAAAGACAGAAGCTCCAAATTTAGACACGTGCAAAAGAAGTCATCTAACAACACATGCACAAACATATTTGATGCATATTTGTGTGGTATGTTGTATGTGTATGTATTCATTGTTTGCATAAATACGAAGAAATAAGCGAAAGATTTTTACCAGACTATAATTGTTTCTTCCTCAGGAAAGAGGGAGGGGGAGAGAAATTAATAAATCTTCCCATTTATTCCTCTTCATATAATGAGCATTAATGTTTCGTTATACAAAATAATGAAGGTATATTTAAATGTCAATAAAGATAAAGTTACTCTGACTGTGTTATTGTGAGTCTTTTGCTCATATTTGATTTTGACACGGACTTTAAATTTCCTAACTTGTTAGGCACACTCAACATAGACAGGTGGTCATAAAGGAATGTAGCAGGCATAGGGAGGGCATGCACTTTGGGCAGCGACCCAAAGGACAGTTGTTCTTTTTCTGTAGTATTGCAGACTGGCCTGATTTTATTTGAAATATCTAAAGTCACCCTCCATTAAACCATTTCTTTCCAAAGTTTTACTGGAAAAGTCAGTTATCCAAAAGAAAATGAATCTAAAAGAATGTGTTCCTATTTTATTTAAATATATCCACTGAAGTAAGAGGTTAATTCAACATCTTTTCTACTTCCTCATTTTTACTAGGGTTGTGTTCTGTGGCATTTTTAAGAAAAATCCATGCAATTGAAGGATTAGAAGAAATTGCTCTGGGAATTAACATCTAATAAAGCATAAAACAACCTGAAAGGAAATATAGGCAATGGACACCAGAGTACTAAAAAAAAATTTTTTTTAATTCAATTTACAGTAACTTTAATGGCATATAATGAAACCAAAGTAACAGCTCTAAAATCCTGCATGTTTTTCATAAACATTTTGATCCTGGGGTTTATTATTTTTTGATGTTTTCAATTTGTTTTGTTTTTCTTAATAATAAGCAATTTAAATGATTGGTTTTTAATAAATTTTATTATTTAGCAGGTATTTTTTAACTATATGATTTATTTACCAAGAATAATTTCATACAGTGTTGTATGTGTCTAGAGTATCTTAAGAATTTTTTAATAATCACCTAGAGAAACAGTCTATTTTTATTTCATCTCATGATGATTCCAAGGGCTCTGTCAGTAAACAAGTAATATGTTTAAAAGCTCTGACAAGAGTTTTATGATTTTAGAAATACTTGGATTTTTTAACTTAGACTTTGGTTTCAATAACTGCATTTGGATAGTTTAATAATCTATTGCTACAAAACAAATCTCCCAAATATAGTAGTTTAAAACAACAAACATTTATTAAGTCACAGTTTCTAAAACTCAAGTGGGGAGGGGATAGTGGGGAGAGGGGTCTATAGGAGCTACTATAAAGGACACAAGGACAAAATCAAGGGGGAGGGTAGAGGTGGGGGAGGGAGGTGGGACTGGCTGGGGTGGGGTGGAGGGAAGGGGAGAAAATGCAGAAAATTGTAATTGAATAAAAATAAATTAATTAATTTAAAAAAAGAATTTGAAGTGAGTTGGCTGTGTGTTTCTGATGCAGAATCTCACATAAGGTAGCAATCAATATGTTTGCTGAAGCTACAGTCACCTAAGCTTTGATGGTGGCTGAAGGATGTGCTTCCAAGCTCACCCACATTCCTATTGTCAGGAAACCTCAGTTTATCAGAATGTGAGCCTCTCCATAGGACTCATGATATGATACCTGCCTTCCTCCTGGAGTGTGTAATCCCAAACAGAGAGAGAGAAATTGAGAGAGAGGGGGAAAGAGAGAGAGAGAGAGAAGAAGAAGAACAAGAACAAGAACAACTAGAACAAAAACAAGAAGAACAAGAAGAAGGAGACCACAGTGCCGTTTATAAGCTACAGATTCCAAAGGCACAAACTATCACTTCTGTTTTATTCTATTTATTTCACAAACCAACCTTGAAACAACGTGGAAGGGGACCACACAAGGGTGTGAATAGAAGAAGGTTGCAGCCATTGGGGACCATCTTAGATGCGAGGGACCACAGATAATATATGCATCAAGGCATGCTCAGACATGTCGAACTACTAGGTGTGATATAGAATATATGATCTGTTCTGGAATTATACATTATGCTGGTGTGGAAGTTAGTTGGACAATTTATATAAAGACTCCTGCTTCTGTAGCTGGGTTGTACCTGAAATTAGCAGGATCAACAGTCAAGAAGGAAAAGTGAACATGAAATGTCAGTGAACAAAGGTAAACTGGAATTCACAAGGACAAACTGGGCAAACTGAAGGACAAACTTGAGGAAATGAAGAAAAACTATATTGTGTGCCTGACTTTTATCAGCTACATCTTTAATGATATGCATTGGCTGCGGGATCAGCTGGGTGCCATCACCTTAGAGCTGCTCCAAAACCCGGCCCAGGATTCAGAGATGAAGGACATGGCAGTTTAAAGAGTTGCATGCCTGGCTGCCATGGTAAGCCAGCACATCAGTGACAACCCATAAACAGCAGGAAGCCCTGCCTTTTATCATCATTAAAAACCTACAATGTCTATGCCTTCACTTCTACCTTCTAAATAGCATGCATATTTTTATTTTGTTAGATTTAATTCAAACTGAATACCACTGAACTCTTTTCAAAAAATTTTTAAGTTTTATTTACTTATTTTTAGAGAGGGGAAAGGAGGGAGAAAGAGAGGGAGAGAAACATCAATGTGTGGTTGCCTTTCGTGCACCCCCTACTGGGGACCTGGCCCACAACCCAGGCATGTGCCCTGACTGGGAATCAAGCCAGTGAGCCTTTGGTTTGCAGGCCCACACTCAATCCACTGAACCACATCAGCCATGACTGAATACTGCTGAATTCTTTATTAGATGACTTTGCTTAGGAGAAAAACAGATTAGAAAACTAGAATGAATTTTTTGCTTTTTATACTACAAAAGGCTGAAAGTATATGAGAAAAATCAGAATCACTGACTCATATCAATTACAAGTAGTTCTTCATATTATTAAATACATGCATTAATCAAGTTAATGATCACGTGGGTGACACTGTGTTTACAATACTATTATGGAAATAAACTAGAGGATTGAGGTAATTTAAAGAAAACTTTCTTTAGTTCTTATGAAGGATGGGTAACCATGCTCTGGTTTCAATTTTTTTTTTGAGCCTTAATAGCTACTTTATTTTTTTAATTGTTGTTCAGTTACAGCTTCTTAATTTTTCCCTGTTGCTCTCCCCTGCTCCACCCACCCCCTATTCCCACAGTCAATCCCCACTCTGTTGTCTTTGTCCATGTGTCATTCATACATCTTCCTTGACTAGAGCCTTCCCCTTCTTTCCCCCCTTATCCCTCTGGCACCTTCTCCTTCCCCTCTGATCACTGTCAGTTTGTTCCTTATTTCTGTGTCTCTGATTCTACTTTGCTCATTTGTCTGTTTTGTTCATTAGGTTCTTCTTATAGGTGAGATTATATGGTATTTGTCTTTTGGCACCTAGTTTATTTCACTTAGCATAATACTATCCAGTTCCATCCATGCTGTCACGAAGGGTAGGAGCTCCTTCTTTCTTTCTGCTGCATAGTATTACATTTTGTAAATGTACCAGTTTTTTGATCTATTCATCTACTGATGGGAACTTACACTGCTTCCAGCACTTGGCTATTTTAAATTGTGCTGCTATGAACATTGGCGTGCATAGGTTCTTTTGAATTGGTGTTTCAGGATTCTTAGGGTATAATCCCAGCTGTGGAGTCTCCTGGTCAAAAGGCAGTTCCAGTTTTAGTTTTCTGAGGAAATTCCATACTGTTTTCCACAGTGGCTGTACCAGTCTGCATTCCCACCAACAGTGCACTAGGGTTCCCTTTTCTCCACTTCCTCTCCAACACTTGTTGTTTGTTGCTTTGTTTATGATGGCCATTCTGCAGGTATGAAGTGGTATCTCATTGTGGTTTTAATTTGCATCTCTCTGATGGCTAGTGATGCTGAGCATTTTCTCATGTGTCTCTGGGCCCTCTCCATATGTCCTCCTTGAAGAACTGTCTGTTCAGGTCCTTTGCCTATTTTTTAACTGGGTTGTTTGTCTTCCTGGTGTGCAGTTGTGTGAGATTTTTATATATTTTGGAGATCAAACCCTTGTCCAAGGTGTCATTGGCAAATATATTTTCCCATACAGTTGGTTCCTTTTTCATTTTCCTGATGATTTATTTAACTGTGCAGAAGTTTTTAATTTGATATAGTCCCATTTGTTTATTCCTTACTTTATATCCCTTACCCTAGGAGATATAACAGTGAAAATACTGTTGCATGGGATATCTGAATTTTTTTCTGCCTATGTTTTCCTCTAGGAATTTTAGGGTGTCACAACTTACATTTAAATCTTTTAACATGTACATTTTTATTGAGGCCAACAAGCACCTGGAAATATGTAGCAGGGTCAATTCGAAGACTGTAGTTTTAGTTAACAGCAGCTAACACAATACAAAACCATTACAAATAAGAAAAATAAGATAGAAAAAAAAAGGAACCAGGCAAGAACATATTTTTAAAACACTATTCTTCTCAAACAATGTTTACAAAATCATCTATAGTTGATAGCACTGTAGTATACAATTTAAGTTGGCTAAGAGAATAGAACTAAACATTCTCACCATAAATAAATAAATAAATAAATAAATAAATAAATAAATAAATAAGATACATATGTGGGGTGATGGATGTGTTAAATAATGAGATGGAAGGAGTAGTTTCACAATGTACATATATCATCGTAACATAAAATTTGAACACCTTACAGTTTTGTCAATTATACCCCAATAAAGCTGAAAGAAGAAAAGAAAATATGATAGTAGATATGTCAAATGGTAGTGTCTTTATTATGCGCTCTTTCTCCCTGAAGGTGACAGTTAAGGGAAAGCTTTTAAGGGGATGTTACAGGAGTGAGTGAGAAACAAGCAAACTATTGGGGAACTATTGGGAAACAGGCCGCCTCAAAGCAGAGTAGAACTGAATGTGCTCAAAGGAGCAGCTGAGGTTTTGATCCCTCCTGGTTAGGAAGTACTGGTCTAGGGCAGCTGTTTTTAGTCACGGAGTTAGTGATCTGTGGACGTGTGGAAAAGAACAGAACTGAATTATACTTAGTGAGGGTCAGGAATTGCACAATCTAAAACACCATTTTCCTAACTGACTGGAACCCGAACAAATTGAGCATGCAAATGCGGATCAGATGCACTGTGGCAAAAGGATTCTGGCAAGAGCTTGCTAAATTAGTTATTTTGTCCATATCATAAAACAACACATATCTTCATGAAATTGTACAACTTACAAGCACATTATTATGTCATCTGATCATCACCACTAATGTGCCTGCTTGGCAAGTCAGACATTATTGTTCTCTGTATTCTATGGATATTAGTTGAGTGTGAAGAAGCTTAAGGCAAATATCAAGGGTCAAAGATTGTGAAGTTAGAAATGTACATAATCATGCATTCAATTTGGTTTTCTTAGGGTAATATACTCCCTCTTTAAGGTACTAAATCCATTGCATTAAGTAAGAGAAGACTCACAGGACACTCATGTTGAATTTCCACTCTTGCCACATACCAGAAAAAGAATGAAGAACTTAACATTAATTTAATGTTTACTTTGACTACCACAGGATGCATTCAAATACAGATACTGTATTTTTTAATTGTATTGGTTTTGTTCTGATTGTAGGTTATTGTACATGGCTATAGAAATAAAGGAAATACTTTTCTAAAAACTAACTTTTCCCCTTTCAGTCTTCCGGCCCAGTCCTTGTGTATATGAATTCATATGAAGAGGTAACAGCACTAGCAACATTTCATATTGTGCTTCTGTGTCTTAGTATCATATCATGAAATAATCTCTAGAGGTCCATTGCCTCCCAAGTCCCTCTAATGGTTACTATTATCCCATTATGTATTTGCATTTACTCATAAGCTTATTCCTAATTTTCTAATACACAGTCACAACCAAAAGAAGTAATCGATTTATTTTTGTTACCAGTTACTTAAATTTTAAATATACTCAAAAGTTAAGCCAGAACACTGTTAGTTAATTAGTTTGGAAGCATTTAAAAATGATAATTACCATTGCTTCAGTTTCCATAAGCAAAGATTAAGTAAATGCAATCATGTTTTATTTTTATGTTGAAATTATTTAGTCATTAACTGTAGTAGCATCTCAAGCCAACCACATTCAGATAGTCAAAGTTCTCCCTAAATATTAGCAACACCAGTCCTAATATCAACGATGCCAAGGTTTTCTTCTCTGTTTCTGGGAAGAGTATATGCATATCAGAGGACATGGTCTACACCATGTCAATTCATGGTACAAAATACCTGAAGTAAAATGAGAACCCTGAGTTTACCAAATGAGTCCTCCTTGAGGAGGAAAAACAAACATATTCTGTCTTTGTTTTCAGCTTGCCACAAATTCCACACATTCACTATCTGACTTTTTTAGCAATGGCTTTTTATAAGTATCACTGAGCCTGATGGGGGGAACGTTGGAGTATCTGGAGGAAGATGGATGCCCTGGACCATTGCATCACCTAGGGAGGGCTGAAGTAGAAACAAATTGTGAGCACCTCCCTGAGACTGACAGAAGACAGAGTGCTAATCACAATGTTTATCTTACAAAATAGCACACCTGCAGAAGCCAGTGTAGTGGGACCACAGGGAGGAGTCCACTTGCCAGCATAAAGCACCTTTTTCAAAGCAGGAATCCTGTGAAAATGTATCTGTTGGGTGCAGTTTTATAATGAATGTACTTTTAAATAGGTTCATTTTCTTTTTATGTTTTGATGCAGATTTTCATCCAATTCATTGTCTAGGAATCACATAGCATCAGAATTCTTACAAAATGTCTCCATTGTAAGTATAGGGACTACACACACAAAAAGGAGGCTTCATTTCCCTTGCAGGCTGATTTTGCAAGCTCTGAAAATGGCTTGGCAAAGCTTTTGCTCCATTACTAACATAACAGATTTTTAAATAGTTTTTTTTCCTTTACATTTTTTGGACTGCTCCTAACAGTCCATATGCTCCATTGAAGTTAGGACCTTTGGTGGTTATCTTCAATACTGTATGTATCCCCAGTAGCTAAAACAGTGTCTAGCATGTGTTAGGCACTGTTATTGTGCATTGAGTGGAGTCAACTGGGCAGTTTGTCTGATCCCCATGGTGTTCATTCACAGAACTGGAATATCTATGATGAGGTATCTGGAATGATTGGGGGCTGGCAGTGCCTCTCCCTTTGTCTTTCTGCCTCGTGCCACCAGGAGTCCCTCTTTAAAAACAAATTATAAAATCATCTCATGAAGCCATTGAGCATTTTTCAAATTATTGATTAACTTGATGTAAAACTTAAAATATATAGGATAATTGTTGTGTCGTGTAAAGTACAATAATTCCAAGAAAACAAGTGCACTAATGTTCTGTGATACTTTTCCATAAAACAAATCTGAGCTGCAATGCTGGATTGACAAAAAATCAAGTGAAATATTACACCTTTTTATCAAAGTGCCTTGGGGTTGTGAATGATGCATACTTGTGGAATACAGGGCCTGCTTTGAATTCATAGGAACAGCAAATACAATTTTAAAAAACATTTAATTGTAATGTATTATCTTGAAGTTGGTTTTCACAGTATTATTTTTCAGCAGCCATCAGCATGTGAGTGCTGCCAGTGAAAGGGAACCTTCTGAATATCTTTCTTCTCTGTACAGTTTTACTAAATAAAGAGTTTCCCCTTATAGCCTCTCAACAACAGAAGTAAAACAAGATATTGATTCTAAATTATAATAATTTGAGAGCAAACCACTCTCTGTGGCTACAGAGTAATTGGAATATAACTCCTTTAAAGCAGGATTGTAAAATCAACATTAGCAGCTAGAGCACTGATGAAAATGTGTTTCAGAGCACTGAGAAAATGCAGAAAATTGGCAATAATTGCAACTTCTCTTTTTACAAAATCACAACAATCAGTCCACAAAGCAGAACAAAATATTCCAAGGCTTAATTTCATTGACTTCTCCCTACATTTTGATTTTACTTCATGTTTTATTTATTTTTATTTTGAATTAAGTTCATTGGGTGACATTGATTAATAAAATTACATAGGTTTCAATTATACAGTTCGATAATACATCATCTGTATAGTGTATTGTGTGCCTACCACCCAGAGTGAAATCTTCTTTTGTCACCATGCTAGTTGTATTTCCTATTCATTGAGATGAACAGCAAAAATGGATATTTTCCTATAGAATAATAGCATGGTTTTTGCTTGGCTTCCTATATGATTATCAGAAAGAATGACTTATATCCAACTATTTTAAAACAAAAATAATTTTTGGCACAAATTCTTCAAACATTGTTTATATGCAGCAACCTTCTGCAGTAGGTCAAATCATTCTATTTAGGAGTATAATTTGCAAGCAGATTATCTTGCAAGAGTCATTAAAGGTTACAATACTTAAAATTAGGTGATTGAAGGACACTTTCATATATTATTGTCAGAGAAATTGATTGGTAACATATGCATGAAATATTTTCCAAACTAAAATTACTGTGATTATGCTTTATGCCATAGAACTTTGGTATCCTAAATCCCCATTTGTCTCAATGTGAAAAAAACAGTCATTGTGTTGTGTCAAGAAAAGTGCTGGCCCTGAATGAAAATAATTATTGCTGGACCAACTTTTAATTCATAGTTGGAGTTGCCATATATACAGACAGGTTTCCAGTGTAGGCTACTTGATTTTTGTGTAAGGTGTCACACATTGTACTCATTTACAGAGTAATCTAGATTTATTTAAATCTGGTTACAAAGGATATCTTTATGTTTGTTCTTGAAGAAGAATATAATTTAAATGTTCTGTTTAAAGTACAATTAAAAAACTAAGATTTATAAATGAGTACCTGAATGCTGTGCATATCATTTATTTTACTAGATTCTAAATCCTATAAAGTTGCACTGTCTAGTACTGTAGCCACTGGCCACATGTGGCAATTGAGCACTCGAAATGTGGCCAGTCTAAATTGAGATGTGTAACATGTGTCATTTGATACATTTGAAATCCATTGCATTTCGAATACTTAGTAAAAAATGTAAAATATTACATTATTAATGTCATATTAATTGAATAGTGCAATGACATTTCAAACATTGGATTAAATATGATATATTATTAAAATTATTTTCACACATGACTCATATCTGTAGCTTTTATTGTGTGTTAATGTATATAACTACTTTAAAGGTAATACTTGTATTAATTTATGAGAGAGTTGGGTGCAGGGGCGACAGGAGATTTCATCCTCCAAGGACTCATCATTGTATTGTTCTTGATTTTTATTCATACCACTAACCTTTGTAAAAGATTGCGTTTTTAGGGTAGTTTTTGAGGCTAAATAACCACATTACATAGGGCATCCTTTTGAGTACTGTATCGGTCAGCATAGGCTGAGTTACACTGCAATAAGAAACTACCTCCAAAATCTCAGAGACTTAAAATAACAAAGGTGCATTTCTTCCTTAGGCTTTATGTTTATTATATGTTGAAAGGAGGGTGCTCCATTCATCCTAGTCACTCAAAGACCAAGACAGATAGGGCACCCACCATCTCAATTCTTGTTGATCTCTGAGCCAAAGAGAAAGATCTTGATAGAATTCCACACAGACAATTAAATACCATGGCCCAGTAGTAACTCATATCATTCACATGAAAAACTATTGATAACCACTACCCAGATTATCCCATTCAAAGTTAAGCAGACAAAGAAGTGCAAGCTCTCATGTACCCAGAAGGAGAGGAGAAACAAATATCACAAAAGAGCAGTCATTATTATTATTATGGCTATTCCTATTATTATTATATAATACTTATGTGTTATTACAATGGCATAGCTACAAAATTTCTCTCGTATCAATACTAAGAAATTTTCATTTTAGTTGTTTTTAGATATATATTTATCTGAAAATAACTAGAGTATTTTACTTTATAATAGTTATTGCTAATCATGTTTTCTTATTTGTTGTATCTGATAATTGAGTTAATCTTAAAGTGTTTTGAACTCTTGGACTTCTTATTATTCTGCCTTTAGCTTCCTTTCTTCCATATTTTCTCATCTATTTATTTTAATTTCTTTGTTACATACACCTCTGTAAAATTTTGAAATTGTTTTTAGAGTCAAACAATTGTGTATACACTTACTCCTACATGAGAGAGCAAAAGATATTAAAATAATTTTAATAAATAATTGCTACTTTATGGTTTGTACATTTTCACTAATACTCATATCATCATAAGTTTAATAACTAAAGCTCCATGTTATGGTCCTCAGTGTTTTAAATGGATATTGATAGTGAATTTAGCTATATACTCTAAGAAAATAGAGTATATACTCTATTTATATATTTTAGCTATATACTCTAAGAAAATAGTGTTTTCCTTCTCAATACTTAGCTCTTCATTATTCCCATTAATTATCCTATCCCAAAGGAATGACTGAATTGTTCACTTTTCTGTTAAACAGAGATTTCATTTTTGTGTTTCACTCAATGTATACATACAGTACTTGAGAATAAAAGTTCAATTATTTTATGATTGCATAGAAATAAATGGAATGTTAGTGAATTAGAGTAAAATTTGCTTAAGTGGCTTATGAAAATACAGTTAAACGACTTCAATACTGGTTTTGAGGTCAAATCCCATACTTACCTGTGATAACCAGGTAAGAATTCTACCCAAGAATATGATACATGATTTTGTTCTGCTATACATATGTCATGATGATATATTTTACCCAATTCTTACTGTTAACCTCTCTAAATGATTTTACTAACATCTACGACATAGAGTTAACTTACATGAAAATAGTTTTAAAATGACACTTTAACCCTATGAGCATGGATCAATGGCAGTTAAAAGTACCAATACATATCTTTAAATGACTAATTTTGGTTTATAAAATTGCTTTATTAAAACTGGTAAATATATTAGGATTTCTAAAAGAACACCTGTGGAGAGATTGGCATATTTCCCATAATTCAAAGGATGTTGGCCACACCTGCAAATATAAGAACATTAATTTCTTAAGTGTGTGGTAATTATTATGCCTGGGAGTTGTCAGACAGCAGCTACCCTGTGATCATAAAAAAAAATCATGACCAATTATCAAGTAGTATTTTCATGTTTTAAAATCTTGTGTAATAACTCATCTTTCTATATCTAACATTGATCTCATTTTTACTAACTAAGGAGAAACATCACTAAGAAATTACTTGCATGAGACTACAGCTTAGTCATCAATGTAAGACTAGAGAATAATTCTTTTACTTTTTAAAGATTATTTATTTATTTATTTTTAGAGAGAAAGGAAAGGAGAAAGAGAGGGAGAAAAACATCAATGTGTGGTTGCCTCTTGTGCGCCCTCAGCTGGGGACCTGGCCTGCAGTCCAGGCATGTGCCCTGACTAGGAATCAAACTGGTGACCCTTTACTTCACAGGCCCACACTCAATCCACTGAGCCACACCAGCCAGCACTGAAGAAGTAAATTTAAAATGATGAGCTGGTTCTTGTAGCAGTCAGTTTGTATTATATTTCATTGCTGTCACAAACAACCCCAACATTTCAGTGGCTTACCACAACAAAATAGTTTATTCCCTGCATATGTTATTTGTGGAAAGAGAAATAGCTGTGGCTTTGTGGGTATTTGCTAAGCCCTGTTCTCCATGTCTTTGTCATTCTCAGGATTGGCTGAAGAGGCAACTACTAATAGGAAATCCCAGCTTCACAGTGGGGAGAAAACGAGGAAGAAATTTTGTGGAAACACACAACCTCTCTGTAAGTGTCTACTTCTAATTGGCATTCATCACTCCTTTCACATTTCATAGTCAATACAAATCACATGAAATAGAAAAGTATACTGTGCTCACAGGTTAGCACTATCTGTCACACATTAATGCTCAGAAATAAATAACCTTCTTAGTGGCAGAAGACAAGTGAACACGTGGGAACAATTATTCAGTCCCCATCATATACAGATGTAATACAGTTGGAGAATAGAGAAGGGAAGCATACTGACCCTGGTGCACTCTGACATTAAGGTCAAGAATAACAGATCAGGAAAACCAGGCAGTCTTGTGATTAAAGCCAGATTTTTTTTTTCAAATAAGAGAGTGTGGTCAAATGTATTTGGTGCTCCAAATAGTCTAATAAGAGGGTGATAGGCATAATTCTCCACTGTATTTCTCAATATGAACCAGGTTGGTGTCCTTGCAAAGTACATGTTAACTCTTATTTTGAAAGCGAGAGTGGAGTAAGTTCAAGAGTGAATAAATGGAGATTTCTGGTTCTGACAAAAGGCATCCTGAATTAATGTCTCCTATGCTATAAACTCAGTGAAATCCTGGATAAAGTATGACAATAGCAAAATATATTGCTGAATTGGTAAGAAAGAAAGGAAAATCCTCAAGTGCCAGGAACAAACAAGAAATGAAAAGGTAAGGCTATAACACTGAGCTGGTTGTTACAGAAGTGATAGGAAACAGGGACAGAGCTTTAGAGAACCTCTAAACTCATTTTAAGTCTAAGACTTGGGTTTTTAAAGTTTACCAAGATACAGGGAAAAAAACCACCTTGCGCCAACTTAGATTTGAAAGTTAGAAAAGATGTCCTTACATCAGTACTATAACCTGACTAAAAACACAGTGCCCCACATAAAAATTGAAAACTGTAACTATGGCAAAATGTTAGGATTTTCTAGAGGTTATGTATTTCTGTGAACTTTTCTGTATGTTTGAAAAGTTTTATATTTAACATGATGCTAGTGTGGAAGTGTTGACAGATATGTTGAAATGTAAAAGTCATCAGACAACAAAGTGAGTTGTTGGATACACCATATTCAGGTTGTCAAGGGAAATATCACAAATATCTAACACATATCTACAAATATCCCAAAAATCCAAAAATAAGTTTATGAATTAAAGAAACAAAAGACCCTCCTTATTCTTCAGTTGAAGATAAAAGGATGGAGAAAGAGGAAATGAGTAAGAACCTGTGAAGTGATTTGTTTGGATAGAGCTATGGCTGTGTTGGGAGTCCATGCCTCCTTCCTCCATAAAAAAGAGAAGAGTAGGTAAGGGTGCCACCTTCCAGCCACAGACCTGTTGAGAGAAGGCTTTAAAGAAACCTCTCTGGAAGCTTGATGCCTATTCTTTACACTTAGCTAACTCAACAAATATGATGGACTGGTGTCTGGTACAGCCTAGAGACTTTCAGAAAAGGCTCTGGCCAATGCTAGAAGCAGCAGTGCCGAGAAAGAAAGTAGAAAGTTATTAGATGCAAAGAATTGACTTCTCATAATTCTGTTTCAAATGAACAGCACTCCTTTTGGCATTCCCACAGCATCTTTTGGAGTGGACCCCCTTGGTAAAAAGAGACTGACAGAGATAGAGGCAACAGTGACTGGCTGTCAGTAGAGTCCAGTAGGAGAGCCTCCAGAGAACCCCTGAAACTTGAACAAAAGAGTCAGCAGTTTTACATCTGTCCACAAGAGGACACAAATGCCAGATGCCAACTGCATTTGTCGTGTAAAACTGTACTTTCCCATAATCCTCTCTTCCCCTGGGCATTAATATAAAGGTTTAGAATAAATATGCACATACAGGCAATTACCCTTAGCAAGTTAGAAGAGAAAGTTAAATGCTAAGTAAGAACAGACAGGGTTAGGAACTATTTTCTACTTCTAGCTGTCCACGCAAATCACACTGTGGCTTGAGCAAGGGAGAGTTTATAGTTAAAGCAATTTCTGAGTTTTTATTATTGCCAGGGATAGATGGACTAATTTCTGTGTTGCTAATTAAAATGGCTCCAGATATGTTTGTCTCTTAAAGACTATAATGGGGTTTTGATGAAATAAAGAATTGTTGGAATAAGGATGTCAGAATAAATGAGTAGGAATAACCAGAGTTTGTCATTAGAAGGTGTGATACTTGGTGTTGATATTTCGAAGTTGGTAAATATTGGTGATATCAAAGTTTAGAGTGTTCCCATGAAATTGGATCACTAAGATAAGTGTAAGCAAAGGCCACAAAGTGACAGGTAAAAGAAAAGAGAGGCTGGGAGCTTGGATTGAACAGCCACTGGGTCAAGTAAGATCTTCTGCTAAGCAGACACTGATGCGGAGTTAGGAATCCAAGACAATTATCGGGAAGGACAATTCTTGGAAAAGATAAGAGAGGACACAGAATTGAGCAGGGAAAGTCTGCAGACTTTGAAGCATATCTGACACCTCTGACAGGAGTGTGGGAAAGGAGCGTATGGCAGAAAGAACCTCAGACTGTGATGCATATCTGAATATGTTTGGGCTAATCTAATTTTTACTTCTGGAGCAAGGATTAACCATTAGAAGAGTCTTGCATTGATCAGAAAGGGCAAGGGGCATAGTAATATCACCATGCGTGGTAATTGTGGGCCTCTGTGAAAATATACAGCCTTTCATGACATACTACAGCAGATCCTAAAGGTGCTGTAGCTGGAGGTTGTCAGCTAACTGCACTCCTCATAACTGAGTGGCATATTATTTCTTAAAGGGGAATCAGTGGCACATCTGCATGGCTATCACCTCCAATTGCATATTTTAAAAATATCCAGAATAATGGTATCAGTGGAGGAAAAGAGAGAATCAAGAACTAAATCTTCATTTTATTGGGGTGGAGGAGGCATGGAGCATGACTGCTAGTAAAGGACAGTAGACGAAAGCAGGAAAGACAGGTATAGCCTAAGGGTTTGGGCTGCAAAAGACCTGTGGTTACAAATAAGAAAAGTACAAAAATATTGTAAAAAGTAGTTTGGAGCCCTGACTGGTTTGGCTCAGTAAACTGAGCGCTGGCCTGCAAGCCATAGGGTCGCCCGTTCAATTCCCAGTCAGGGCACATGCCTGGGTTGCAGGCCAGGTCCCCAGTAGGGGGCACACAAGAGAGGCAACTGCACATTGATGTTTCTCTTCCTCTCTTCCTCCCACCCTCCCTCTCTCTCTAAAAATAAATAAACAGAATCTTTTAAAAAGTAATTTGGAGCAAGGAGACTAGTTACCTCACTTCCCAAGAATGAAATATTGCAGCTGAGAGACAAACAAATACACAAAATAAAACCAGTTTTATTTTGATGGACTTATGAAAGAAGTGGTGGAAAGATAGTCAGATTTTAGTTGAAGCCAGAAGTTGAAGGTTGAATATATAATGGAGTTTACGAGTTAAGGATCTGGAGACCCAAGAACATCATGAAGGGTTTGAAGCAGAAAAAAGTGCTATGAAGGCGGGACTGGATCAGATTAGAAAAACTTCTGACAGTTGCAAGTTTTAGAGTCTAGGAGGTGACAGTAAGAATTAGTCATCTACTGAAAGTAGAGAAAGATGATTAATCAGTTTAAGTTTCACCTTTTGTTCTTAACCCAGTGTGTTGGGAATCTTGGGGATGTCTTGTTAATTCTTTTAGTTTCTCTTGAGGACCATGAAACTAGGTGGTGAAGTCTTGGATGCCAGATAAATTGTTGACCCACTGAAGGTTAGACATGATGGGCACAAAGGTATTGGTATAAAATTGAAGTCGATAGGTGATTGGAATAATAACATAGGAACAAGGTTGAAACCAGGTAATGACGTTCATAAAAATGAGTTTGATTTCATAAGGTTACACGTTAGTATGATGGCTGACATAAGGCCATGCTTATTTTTTAAGATATCCAAAAATGAGTGTTTATTTTTATTTGGAGTGATTATGAAATGAAGTACAGAAAAGAGACATTGAGTGATTTTTAAATATGCACATTTTAAGGCATATAAAGTATTGTATACCCATACAGTTAAAAAGAAAGGATGTACTGATACAAAATACAATGGGGACGAACCTAGAAGACATGATTCTGTGAAAGAAGCCAGACACAAAGAGTTACATGTTGTATGATTTAATTCATAGGAGGTATTCAGAATAGGTAAATTCACAGACACAGAAAGCAATTGTGTTTGCCAGGATGTAGGGGGAATGGGGAATGAGAAGCAACTGCTTCATGGGTAGGAGGTTTCCTTTTGGGATGATGAAAATATTTTGAAAGTAGATAGAGGTGGTAGTTGTACAACGTTGTGAATGTACTAAATGCCACTGATTGCTCACTTTAAAATGATCGAATTTATGTTCTGTGAATTTCACCTCAGTTTTAAAGAGTCATAGTAACAATCACTTTATTTTTTAAAAGATTTTATTTCTTTCTTTTTAGAGAGAGGGGAAGGGAGGGAGAAGGAGAGGGAAGCAGTGACCTGTTGCATCTCGCACCTGCCTGACTGGGGACCTTACTTGCAACCCAGGCATGTGCCCTGACCAGGAATTGAACGGGCAACCCTTTGCTTTGTGGAATGACACCCAACCAACTGAGCCACACTGGTCAGGGCTGTAACAATCACTTTAAATGGTTTAAAATGTAATGATACTTAATATTGGACAGCTGTAAGGAAATAAGCACTCTTATACTCTGTGAGAATATGAGTCAGTGTAAGACTTTATATTTAAAAAATAATCCCATGCCTCCTTCATAGGGCAATGCTAACTTTAGATATTAATTCTGCAAGTATATCCCACAATTCTATTCTAGATACTTCATGCCCTATAGACAGCTTGAAAGCTCCTTCCCACTCTCCAGCCCATCATAGATAATTGGAAATTGGTGGAAAGAAACTGGTTGAAAACAATGGCTAGCTTTTATCTACTTTGGAAGAATAACTTTTAATTATGAATGTTTTAATTTTCTTTATCTGCTATAGAACTATGGAGTGTGTTTTAAAGTTTTAGAGTCTCAAAGTTTAAAGGAACCTCACTATTGCCAAGATCCTCTCCCTAAAATCTCTAGCAAGATATCTTTTAGACTATTCTGGAAAAACAGTTAAGGACATAATAAGTCCATCCTCACTGGATGAGTTTACTTATAAGAGTATTTTCCCTCTGCTGTTTTAATTGTTTTCTTGTGGCTTTAAATCACACTTCCAATTGTGTCTATACAGAGCAAGTCTGCTCTCTAATGAGTCTGAAATTCCTTGGAAGATGGCTATCCTCTGGGTTGAACATTCCTGGTTCCTTGAACCAGGCATATTTGATGCATAGATTTTTTCTCAGGAAACAAACAACTGCACACTGCAGGTTTTTTTTAATCTGCAATCCATGGAAATATATACACAAACAATTGCAATTTAGAAGGCCAATCATAGGACAGTTAATTATATACATATGCTAAAGAAAATTGAATCCATTTCAATAGCTACTAGGCTGAAAAATAGCAAAAACCTTTTTTTTTTTTTTGCTTCGCAAAACATGTCAAAGTAAGAGAGCTACACTCTGGCAGTTCCTTTAAAAAATTCAAAGTTGCTTTATTTTAAGATCAAAATAAAACCCTTGCATCCTGTGAATTTGTGAGCCAAGTGTTATATGGGGAATGATTATTATGTTGAATTATGAATTCCTGAAAATACAGCTTTACAAAAGAAATGCTGGAACAATCTTAATTGCAGTTCAAAATGTTGACATTTTAATCTATATACTCTAATAATATCCTCTTTTCTGTGTATATAAGCTGGTGGAGCTATTTAAAGGCTCTAGTATTTATGCATTGTAGGTCTGTAGGATCCTTGTGAGAGAAAGCCTTGTCAGAACAAAATCATTCATTTGGGCTGACTAGATGAAAAGCAGGGGCAAACAAGTACTCTGATCCAGCTGGTTGTTCCCTCAGCATCGTGATTACATGAGTTTTATAAAGTTGAGTACCAGGGGAGCTAGAAAAGCGCTTTCTAGCACTGCTGGTGTTTGGATAAATTCCCTCGTTCCACTTCTATGCCTAAAAACATCTTTATTTGCATTTTCTGCTAAAACTTTTACTTAATTCTGTATATATGCTTCCCACACAGATTCTCACTGAACTCTGCTTTTATGTCTACCCTTAATTAAAGCAGTAGTTTTATTTAATCTCTTCCTTCAAAAGGAAATCCAAAGAATAGGATAACCCAGTGGATTCGCTAACACTTTGGGCTTCAAGGCAAACATCCATGAAGCCCACTACTAATGTGTCTTGCCCTTGGCATCAGACATTTGGAAATGGGACACACATACCCACACAGGTTTCCAGCTTCCCTTGCAACTGAATGTTGTATAAACAAAGTTTTAGGAAACAATAAATATATAATTGATAAGATTATCCTAAAAGTATGCCATCTCTAAATTCACTACGTTAGCTGAAGTAGGCATTTCTGATATTATATATGATGATACTGACTAGCCTGGTAATATTTGGTGCATGTCTTTCTTGAATAACAACCTGAAATAATAATTATGAAAAAGAATACCACAATATGCATGTACTAAACTCCCTAATTCAGAATCTAGACTTCCCAGGCTTTGCTTTATTGTCTAATGATAAGTATATATTTTAAAGTCCCAACTTTTTACACAACTGAGCTCAATCAAAATTACTAAAGGATTTTTAATCAAAATATTTTGACTGTGTTTTTGTGTTTTTCAATTTGTAATTTTTTTTTGTGAGTGGTTTTTACATTGTCTTGAAACACAAACTACACACAGTAAAAGGCACCAATCATAAATTTGGAACTCATTGACTTCTTACTTTTTTAGGTTAATGCAGTTTATTTTTAGAACAGTTTTAGCATTACAGAAAAGTTAAGCAAACAGTACAGAGAGTTTTCCCCCTCACAATACCACCTATTATCAACACCTTGCATTACTGTTATTGACGGTGGAAATGGGGATCTTTCACAGAAGCACAAGGAAAGCATTCCACAGACCCACGCACAGGAGACTCTGGTGTGGGAAGGCTCACTTGGGTGAAAGGTTGCCTCTGTGTCCCATCTCCATCTGCCCCTCCATGGAAAAAGTCCTACCATTTCTTCAGCAAGGCCAAAAGAAAGGCCAGTGTCCAGAGTTTCCATGTCATATTAAAGCTTAGTCCTTTGGAGCCTACCAGCATCTGCTAAATGGTCTCAGTGCTCATTCAGGTAGCTTAACTTGTATTCCCAGCTTCAGCCCATTGCTGTGCTGCAGTATCCAGACTCACATGGAGTCTACCAGTGCTACAGGGTTATGGAGAGAGAACATACGAGCACACGGGGTGAGCATGGGTTTCTAGGTGAAAAAGAGGAAGAGAGAGAGAGAGAGAGAGAGAAAAACTTTGTTGCCCTGGGTTATATCATCTCAGGTTTGTGACCCACCAGGAGCTTTTTCGAAATAACCAATCAACTTCCCAAGCTTTTGCAGGCTTTTGCTGGGTCTGCCTCCTAGCCAATTGATCTCTTATGATCGCACCCTAGGAAACTAATACCAGTAGGAAAATAACTTTTTAATAAATACTGTGTGTGTGTGTGCACATGAATGCAGTTTCTTGGTGAATATTTGAAACATGACACCCATTTTGTGAATGTATATCTAAATTACCATTAAAATGGTAGAGGCAAGCCCTGGCTGGTGTGACTCAGTAGACTGATTGCTGGCCTGTGAATCAAAGGGTTATCAGTTCAATTCCCAGTCAGGGCACATACTTTGTGGCCAGGTCCACAGTAAGGGGCACGCGAGAGACAACCACACATTGATGTTTCTCTCCCTCTCTTTCTCCCTCCCTTCCCCTCTCTAAAAAATATAAATAAATACAATCTTTAAAAACAAAGAGTCTCTTTAAAAAATAAATAAATAAATAAAATGTTAGAGGCAATTGTGCCAAAATGCTAACTGAAGATATTTCTGAGTAGTAATAGGGGCAAATTTATATTTTTTCTAAGTTTTCTATTTTTTCAATTTTCCCCACCAAATTGTGCCTTCTAAGTAATTTACTTCAAATATCTAAAATAATAAAGTGTCATTGATGAGACCCCCACAAATTTATATTTTGGCTAAGAATGGATTAAAGCCTACTTTTCGTCATGTAACAAAAGTATTATACTAAAACATATCTAAGCAAAATTTTAAGAGATATGTGCATTTACCTAAAATTATAATATACTTAAAAATTAGAAGTCTGTACTTCATTTGAGATAATTTAGTCTTATGAGCAAACTCATTTTTACATATTAAATGTACCAAGACTTTTTCCTGGAAACATTATTATCCTTTATGGTACCATAGTCTTAGTGAAACCATTTTTTTGTACAGTTTTGACACTCTTTATTCTCTTAAGATATATGATCTGCTTACATTCTGTTTAAAATTTTTTAATTTAAGTATATTTGGTATGTTAGTTAAATTTAAAATGCAGAATTATTTTTATGTAAACATTTATTACATCAGACTGGATATTCTTTGTCATCCAGAGGAGTAATCTTTTTTAAGAGGTATTTAAGAGTCTTGACCAATTGAAAACATAAAGTAAGACTCTTCAAAACACCTTAATATTAATTTTTAAAAAGGATACATAAATCCTATTAAGGGCAGCAATAAATTACCTTCTGCAAGTTCAAAATCATTAGCACTCCAGTTGGAGATACCTATGTCCCAAATAAATGGTCGACTCTTCCTTTCAAGTTTTCAAATCTTGTGTCTTATAATTTAGGTTTGTGAACTGAAAACAAATGTGACATTCCAAAGGTTCTAGGATAGTACTAATTTGCAGCTCTTTTCAATCTAAATAAAAGTCAGCTCCCATGCTTGGTAGTGACTAATCTAAACTAAACTACCTGACATTTCCACTCAGGCCAAAGAACAGACTGAAAATGCGGAATTGTCAGCAAAGCTTTGATGTAAATCAGTAGTCACAGGAGACTGCAAAGAAGAACATAATGTAACTGGCAGTTCATCAAAGAGAAGCTTTCTTCTTTTAAAGAAAAGAAAAAGTCCGACATTCTTCCTCTGAATTAAAGAATCATTTGGCCTCAGTATTTTCAGGTACAGTTTCCTCCCCAATAAATATCAAGATGGTGGGATGGGCAGAGGAATGCAAGAGGGGAAAATCAAGACAATGGTAATAGAATAACAATGAAAAAGTGATTTAAAAATATAAAAAATGAAAAAAATGCTGGAAAAAAATGTGTTTTTTCCCAATGACCCAACAGAATTACAAAAATGCAAATCAGAAACACCTGTTAAATGGCATGTGAGACTTCCTTTTTAAAAAGTTTAAGCTATATTTAAGCTTGTGATTATCTCTTACTTTGATGGATCAAAGTAAAAGTAAGGGAAAAATCAAACGAGCATATTTTTGAAATAGTTTTCTTGAAAAAACTAAAAGCTCATTTTTTCTCTCTTCTAAATAAAACCACTTCCAATAAACTATACATCTACATCTTTTCTACACAAACATAGTCTTCACACTCAGCAACACTGACATCACTTTAAGCTTGATAGAAAATGAAGATTAATAGGCCTCACCTCTGACTAACTGAATGAGAATCTCCATTTTGACAAGACTTTCATACGATTTGTATGTACATTGAGGATTGAGACACACTATTCTACATGATAACAACTCAAAATTTTCAGAAGCAATGATTTGTTGTATTTTAGTATTTTGTTCAAGTCATTTTAGACCGAAGAATGGGCAGATAGCAATTTTCAAATCAGATTTACTTTGTATTCAGTAGAGCTGTTTTCCAAGTGTGTTAGAATCCAAGAATTATATATTTTTTTCTAGTTGGTAAGAAAAAAACATGTAAAGGTGATCTGGTCCAACTTGTCACACAAGGCAAAATACTTGTCTACATTATAGATATCATGTCAGCTCAGGTTCATTCCGTTGCAAATAACAAAGAAATCAATAAAAGGGGCCAGGCAGTGAGGGACAAATACCATATGATCTCACCTTTAACTGGAACATAATCAACAAAAGAAAAAAAGCAAACAAAATATAACCAGAGACATTGAAGTTAAGAACAATCTAACAATAGCCAGAGGGGAGTGGAGAGGGGATAGTGTGGAGAGGGGATTACAGGAGCTACTATAAAGGACACATGGACAAAATCAAGGGGGAGGGTGGAGGTGGGGGAGTGAGGTGGATTTGGCTGGGGTGGGGTGGAGGGATGGGGAAAAATGCAGACAACTGTAATTGAATAACAAAAACAAAAAAATTTAAATAAATAAATACATAATAAATTTTTAAAAGAAGACATTTACTATATTAAGAAAACAATCTTCTGCATTAGGAAGATCATATTTGGAACTTTGATTTATACCTTATGAGACTTTAAGCAGAAGACCCAATAAATCATTCTTGGACTCTTAACCCGTGAAAACCATGAGATAATAAACATGTGCTATTGTAAGCTGATATGTTTGTCTTAGCTTGTTACACTGCACTAAAAAGCTAATACAGGTAGGTAAATGAACAGTGTCTCCAACAGACACTATTAACATTGTCTCCTACAGGGAAAGGTAGCTGTGTCCAGAGAGTGAGCCTTCTATCCCTTAATTTCTATCATTCCCTAGTTGTATGGTTTCATTT